>NW_013651666.1:17500-90707 GCF_000499385.1 Eimeria necatrix | reverse complement strand
ACACACACACACACACACACTCACACACACACACACACACACACACACACACACGCACACACACACAAACACACACACATTCACATGCATTGCGTAGCTGACCTCTCGCCGCATTCGCCTCCTCGTCTCTGTTGTACCCTGGCCTCCCGAGATTCTGAATCAGAAGACTTGTGCGCATGCCCAGGTTACGGGTCTTGTCCGTCACCAGCTGGTACAGACTAGGGGGAGCCCCTGCCATTTGCACACGGTTCTTTTCACTATCAATACGGGCCTCTGCACCAGCAACAACCACACAAACAAACAAAACCAGAATATAGCCACTGGTTGGAAAGCAAGAATAGTAGCTGGCCTGCCACCAGCCATAGCCATAAATCTGCAATACAATGACGGAAAATTCGTAATACTAACCTAGTCTTGCATGAAGAATCAAATTGACAATCCAGCGCTCCGCAGCCTCTGGCACCATGTTGACCTTCTTGGCAATCATCCTGCGTCGATCATGACGAAAGTGAGGATACAAAAATCAACCTACACTGCGCGTGATATTGCCAGGGCAACAGTCGTTCATATAAACTGCAAAAGAACTGTCCAGAAACAACGACGACAGCAGAAAGCATTGTGCCGGATGCTATATGCATGAAAAGTAAATGCCTCCTTGATGCAATAAAAGGAGCAGCAAATTGACGGCAGAAGTGTGGTCAGGCAAGCAGGCACTAGAGAAGGAAGGATGGTAAGACTGGCTGGCTCACTCCACGTTTATTCGCTTGTGAATTCGGCAGTAGGTTTCGAAGATGAGCAAACGAGCATGTTCGTTCACTGCACCCTTCAGAGGCTCCAGGAAGAAGTCGGTCTCGCACAACTGCATGAAAACGGTACAGCCTTAGTCGCAAATCCTGAATTTTGCAGTTTAAATTCCACCGACAAGCTTATCAAGCAAGCGATGGCAGCAGAGAACATGGACTGACATTTACACAAGGGACTGGACTTCATAGACGACGCCTCCAGTAGACAACACTATGTGCCAGTCCATTTCGTAGAAGCGAACGTACTTCAGAAATGCTGGTGATGTGCTTTTGGGCTTCATCAAAATTGAAGTCAAGGAAAAGCGCCTCCAGCAAAGACGTAAAAGCATCGGTGTATTTGTTCTTTGTGTGGCCAATTGCCTACAAAAGACCATAAAAAACTAGCAAATGAAAGAACGCAAATGTAGAATGGAATGAAAGCTGTACTTTCCAACGAAAGCACGTTCCCATTCGTCTTCTTGTATTAATTCCAGTGCCCCTTTCCCTTAACGTGCCAGCTCTGATTTCTGCAACGTCAGTCCCTCACTGGACGGACAACCACCTACCCCTACAATGGCCTGGAAATGATCCTTTCTCTTGCGATTCATTATGGCATAAACGGCGTAGTACCGCAGCAAGTGGGGGCAAAGCAAGTGCACGCAGGTGAGGTTACTGCGACACGCGCCGACGTCCAAATGGACCACACCACACATTTGCCGAAAAACTGTGTCTTTCTTAAATAACGTAGATAACAAAAGGTTGACTGGACGCAGGAACTACGCTTTCTCTTGACTTCCAGGGGGTTCGTCTCCTTTGGAGACGACGCATTCTAAACCGACAGCCACCAGCTGTCCCCTTCCCAATGCCACCAAAGCTGTGATAAGCCGTCTTGTGAATTCAACAAGGCAGCATTTGAAGCGAAAACTGCTAAACATGCAGAATTGTTGCCTTTGCAATCACTAAGGCCTCTCAAGCAGTTTTCACTGGCTGCACCGCGTCCATTAGAGCAGACTCGGGCAGTAGACGCAGCTTACCGCTCCTGAACGACCCAGTCCAATAGTGCTGACCATGCCTGGTTTCTGCAAGACTGCCCCTTCGCGTAGGTGAGAAGCAAATAGTACCGCAAGAGCAGCCACATGGCCCAGTGCAGCAGCCAAGCCCTTTGCTGCAGCTGCTGCTCCCGAGAAAATATTTTGCTCATGGGAGTCTCTGGTCCTATCCCCGCTGCTGCTTTCGATGCAGCCAACTGGGACTGATCCAAAATATCGCCGAGACGAAGGATGCAGCGCGCCGCCTGCAGAAGTATCGACAGCACCCGAGATCAGCTGCTTCCAAGCACCACACAGCGCCGATCCGGGGACCGGTGGGTGAAACAGCAACAGTCAACATCAACGCAGCAACGGCGACGAAGCAGAACTGACGCCGTGTGCTTCAACTGCTCCCAGTGCCTTCTCTTTGCCATCCTCCCCATCCTGCAACTGCTGTAGTAGCGCCTCTTCGCTCTCCGCATTGGAGGGCTGTCCCTTAGGGAAGTCCCCAGCGGTATCGGAGAGGGTCAGCAACAATATGCAGCAGCAAATGCCCCACACGCAAGACACTGGGGTCTGCATGTCGCCGCCTGAAACAATTGGCAGCAGCAACAGCAAGAAGTAATTCCTGATCTAGGAAAAAAGGGAAGAGAACTACTTGAGAACACCTCTTTCTGAATGCCTGACGTCCCGCTACCTGAGACCACTACGTAAGATGCAAGCTCAATCTACAAAATCCGTTTCTGGTTAATCATGCTGTCTACTGTCGTCAACTGGGGAGCTGGTTGGCCTCGACTAGCTAGTCTGTGATGACGTTGGGCTGACTGTCACTGGTTAGCTCGGAGAGCGTGTTCAGGTAGAAGTCAAGATGATGCAGTGCCTTCTTGTAGTCTCCTAGAGAGAAGGCCACGCGAGCCAGACGCACTGGAACCATCTCAACGCGTGGGACTTCGGCCAAGTTGGGCGTCTCACTCCCTTCTTCTCGGTTCTGCAGCAGCAGCAGCAGCAGCAGAATGCAGAAGTCCAAACAGCAGCAGCCGGAACATCACACGTCACCGCAGCCACCTTCGTGAAACGACGAGCGGTGTCCCGGACCTGGTAGTGCCATTGTAGGATGTCCCTAAGTCTCTTCCTTTCGAGCTGATTTCCTATCTTCCTCTGTTGTTCCCCCTTAAAGGCTTGCAGAACTTCCTCCAAAGCTGCGCCTTGCTGCTCCCATTCCTGCAGTTGCTGCTCGGGCTCCTCCGCCGCACCACCCTGCTGCTGCACCAGCTCCCGCAACCTCCGGGCAATGCCCTCTGGCGTCTTAGGAAGAATAGACTCTAGTAGTGCATCACAGCTGCTTTCTTCCAACAACTGAAGAAAACAAAGATACACACTTTGACACATGTGTGCCCTAATCGTTCGCTCCAAGCCAGAAGCAAAGCACCGAGAACATTCGTGTGAGCAGCGAGTATATAGCGCCCTCAGGTTATCCTCTGCAGTCTGAACCACTTGAGTTTCACCGAGCAATCTGATTTACGCTGCAGATAAGACTATGAATGCTGCAGACTGCGTCGTTGGGTTTCGCTCTGCAGTTGCGACGCCAGGACAAGCCGAGCTTGGAGTGCCAATGAACCAGCCATGCACGTAACTGCATTGTCGCACCTTCCAATATCTGCAAAACCCAATCAGCTCTGCCACGCACCTGCTGTGAACGCAGCCACTGAATGACTGGCACTGCCATGTGTGGCTCCCAAAAAAGAGACATCCGGCGCACCAGCGCCAAGTTCTCCTCTGCCGGCCCCATTTTCCTTGCACGCTGGTAAGCCAGGCGTACGTACACCCGGTCTTATCTTGGCTGTCGAGGAAGTGTTGCAAGAGCTGCTGCAGATTTTGAGGGTAATCAAACAGTAGCACGTAGAGCTGCGAGAGACCGTGTAAGAGCCGGAAGTGCGGTCCGAGGGGAGGGACTCCTTATCTCGGCGAAGTATAAGCAGACTGGAAATCGCGGTTAAGTAACTTACAAATTGCCGCAGGGTTGGACCAGTCGCTGTTGGTGAGGTAGCCTAAGTTGGGTTGGAGTTGTGTGGGGTAAGAGCTGGAGAAAGGTGACAGCACGCTGTATAGGAGGGAAGGAGCTTGCTCTTGGTGCCGGCAAGAACACCCCTTCTACGGCAAAATATAAAACCCAAGATGGGCCCAGCGGAGAAAAAGCCCAAGACAGCAGCGCTGATATCAGCACAGGGCATGCATGCGGTGGAGTGGCTGTGGAGTGCCGGCTTGATTCTGCGGGGATGCTGGTACTTATTCGATTAGATTTAGGGAAACTTAAGCTTTGGTGAAAAATGAGCAATGTGTTCCATTTGGCTTCCACGCTGAATCGGGCATACTTGTTTGATTCCCACTACTAGCAACCCGCCGTGCTCCGCCCTCAATTTGCCTGGTGGAAGCTGCAGGGCTCCATACTATGCGGTCAACGCCGTCCCATTCTAGATTCCATCTAAAATTATAGAAATTAAAAAATTTTGCAAATTAAACAGATTTGATCAAATTGAAACATTGCTCTCCATTTCTGCTTAGCTTCTCGGAGCAACTAGTCACAATGGCCTCACTGGGAACGCGCTAGAGCTGAAGTCTCTGTCTTACAACCCGGGTGGACCTTGTTTCTAGCTGCTGTGTACTCTTTGTTTGCGTTTCTTGCTCGTGTAGTGCGTGTAGTGCAAAGGCTGCGGCGAGGGCCTTGACGCCGCTGGACCTACGCAATCCTGTATTCCGCATGTGCAAAACATGGTGACAACTTTGGAGGGAATTTCTCAGAAACGTAGGTGGCTGCAGCATAAACCGGTGGTTTTTTCCTACGGAATGACAATAAGAGACATAAAAGCCTCTTCAAGGCAGTTTCACGAAGGACTTCACGGGTATCACTGCTGTCTTGAGGATGAGAGTCAGAAGAATACGTTCGCTGAAGCCCTGTCTGCATCTTCACTTATATTATATATATGTGAAATAGTGATTGCTTTTAGTTACCAAATGAGCACAAAGAGGCGGGGTTTGCGAGAACTATCTCGACTTCTGTGCGAAGTGAATGTCGCAAGCTACTCGCATCAGGTGCTTGTGTGGGCTCATGCAGCGTTGCCCTATAGGCCACGCTTACTAAACGTTGTTAGTGTAGCAAAACTTATGAGAGGAATATTTTGTGCACACTGTTAATCCCCTTGTCTCAGTTGTACGCGCCGGGTCAGAGGGAAATGAGCCCCGCGTGAATTCGATCCCGCGATCCACAAGTCAGTTGAATGCACCACAAATATACATAAGCAACGTCCAACTGCCCCCTTTGCTGTTACTGCGACATTCCATGCCAGCGTGGCAAGGCGGCAATAGTAGCTGCACAGTCCCCAAATCCACTACGTCACTGTATGATTGGCAGCCCGACGAGTTTGCTGAAATGGAGCTGCCTTCGCGGGAGCAGACCTACTCTTTTGCGAAGGCACAACAAACTTCATATAATTTACCTTCTGCCAACATAAGGCTGGGTCAGTCCGCAGAAACTACACTGGCAAGCCCTCTGGCCCCATAGGGCAAACATGAATGTCTACGCCTTGCAGTAACTGGCGCCTAACCACTAGGGCTACCAGTGTCCATCCACCACCCGCTACTGTTTACTATTCTGGCGCCTGCTACCTCACAAGGCAACTGTCTCTTTTCTTGCTCTGTCAAAGATGTATTCGCACGAAAAAACCGAGCTTTCCCCTTGAAAGTATTTTGCATTCATCAAACAGATAATCTAACCAGTAAGAAATGTGCTTTTTGAAAAGGGAGGGGCCCCAACAAACCCAGAAGGGTGGGCTCCTCATAAGGCTCGAAGACCAGATTCTCGGGTGATTTGGAGTGGAATCGTCAGACTGCGCACCCGTATTGCACTGTTGCCGTCTCTCCAAGCCGTAAGTATTCTCGAAGAATATCAGACTTCCAGCTGGTGTCAATTGGGGGACGTCAGGAATCCCACAATCGCAGTAATTACTTATTTTCAACTTGAAACCAGTAAAGATACAAACAAAGCCCTTGAAAGGCTATGTGTGTTATTTTCCCGAAAATATCGAGAGAGGTTTATGCTGCTGGTTTTCTGGTTTCCATACCTCCCAAGGTCCGCACTGTAATGCCCTTCCATGGCCTTTGCACGCACCAGCGTCACCAGCCTCTTCGCCGCGTCGCGTTTCAGTGGTGTGGGTTTATGTAATTAGGGAGTTCGTTTAGCTGTAGGAACTGAAAAGGTTATGCAGCATTGAATCAAGAGCCCACCTTTTATAGCGTCAACTCGTAAATACCCTCCAAATAACTTGATTCTATAGGTTACTGCCCTCCAACGTGGGGAATTCAGAGGGTTCTCCGGAATCTCCCTAAAATGTTGCTTAGAGTAGAAAAAAGGAGGCAATTGTTCAAGCACATATCTGACAAAATACTACCACTACCCAAATAGGTTATCTGCGGGTGAAATTTCATTTGATCAACGTTTGTGATGAAGAAGCGAAGGGTCTAATGGCTGTTTTGTAACAGCGTGGAGATCGTAGCTATGGCTGCCCTTATTGCTTTGCAAGTCTTCTTCTTTTCTTTAATAGAGCTGATATGCAATTGAGCTAGAGCCGCCTGCACTGGTTTGCACATTGCAGCCGCTTGGTCTATACCTAGAAAGCTCATTAGTTATTGTGTGCAAGGCTCATATCCCGTTGATCTGGCATGAAAGTGAGGTCGAGAAAGACATTTCCCTCGACCGCACAATTTTGCGTTGCCATGGATTTGTACTTGAGTTTCAATGCATTTCTAGCAAGCTGAACAGAACTGTTAGAAGTGCGTAACACTTGAACAGTTCTGTGGCATTCCGGGCCGCAACATTCAGAATATGTAGATTGACGTACTAACGAGAAGTCACCATCCTCCAAAGAAAATTTGTCCTCTGGCGATCAGATCCAGTGTGCTCTGCTGTTAGTTCGTGAATTAAAGCCGGCAAGAAGCACTGCAGCCGCAGTATTTGGCATGCCCACGCAGGGAAGGGAAAATTTTCGGTGAGAGATATGTATTTCCGTTGGAAAT
The DNA here is from genome assembly GCF_000499385.1 of Eimeria necatrix. Lineage (NCBI taxonomy): Eukaryota > Apicomplexa > Conoidasida > Eucoccidiorida > Eimeriidae > Eimeria > Eimeria necatrix. Next base: position 83,827 of record NW_013651666.1, on the reverse strand, counting down.
TAAACCTGCAGTAATGTTCCATAGACCTCTTTAAAGTCTAAACTGTGTGTTCGGTAAGTATTGATCGATATGAACCTACTTAGCGGGAGCGGAAGAGGGTTGTATGGGCCAAGTTGGGCTTAGCTGATCACGGTGGTGGACCCGTTGTCAAGCTACCCGTTCATTCCAAAAAAGCATCGTTTCACATTTGATTTTTTCTTCCTGGACTTCAGGTGCCAAGCGGATTATGCCTCCAGGCATCCCAAAAATTTGTTTACTCGTTTGAAGGAAAAGGTAAACATATTTCACTAGTTATGGCGGAAAAACTACCTAAAAACATGCGGAATTCTCAGTGGAAATAGAGCATGACGCACATCTTCAACAACACAAGCAGACCTTGATTCTGAGCTAATGCGCAGCACAGCAAGATCCAAATTTTTTACGTCAAACGAGCTGTGGAACTAGAATGCATACACAAAAGGCTAGCGTCGTTTGGCGTCTCTGTGAAATATCGCAAGACATGGCACATTTGTATTCCTGCGCAGTACACTTGTGCATAAACTTATTCATGAATGTCCGAAAAAAAATCAATTCAATGCAGTTCAATTTAAGAACAGCACTGCACGGCGAGCATGAAGATAGAGACCTGAGTGTAGCTGCACTATGCGACGTCCTGAAGTTTTGGGCTGATGTCTACCTTTCATGTTGGACGGGCTTTGTGCACAACGGTATATCAGCCCTTGCAGATATAATTCAGTCCTACTGCAGTCTCCTCCAGGATTTTTGGCCCATTAAGTGATGCACGTGGGCTGCTCTTGATGACTTCACAAGTTGCATGCTGCATGGTAAAACTGTAGACAGCTGGTAGTAGAGAGCTACTTAAGCAATAAGCTGGACTCTGTGCGCTACACATCATGCCTAGTGAAGGCCTGTGGAACAGAGCTGGGAAGGACATAATGGAGAGACGTACTAGTAGGTTTCATGGTGCCTATCGTGTAGGGGCTGCGTGGAGTTAACTTTACAGATATCGTGGTGAAAGAAACGCCATGTGGTGGGCTCCAGCGATTTCGCATTTGCAACACGGCGTGCGGTGAGGGTCGTCAAGACCTGCGTGCAGTGTGTGCTAGTCAAAGGTATAGGTGCTGCTGTAGCGCACATCGCCAAAATGATGTACACGAAAGTTGTGGCCTTCTCCTCCTACCACTGCTTCAAAGAGCGCGAATTGCTACAACTATCGTGACCTTCACCGAATACTCTACAATTTGCATGTCCCGCTTACCTTTAGATTCCTTGAGATGTCTCCGGCACTTTAAAGTTACAGTTTGTGATGGCTATGTTGCATGACAGTTGCAAAATGTATGCATTGACAAAAACTTAGCAAGACATACCGCCCATATGGGAATCTTTTACTAGAGAGAGGTGTATAAGAAAGGCCCAACAGGTACATGCTCCTTTACTTAGTGAGGACGGCCTTAATTTGGAGCCAGTCCCTCTGACCATGACAAAAGCTCACAGTTTTACGTCAGCTGTGGTTAAGTACGTTTCCTTCTCCTTCCATTTTAAGAAAACAAGGCCCCTTTGTTACTATAGGATCAATCAAACGTTTGCCGCTAGGAGAGTCTCTCAAAACAGTGGCTAAACTTGCTCTGGCGCACTGTAACCTACTCCTACACAGCATAGCTTGAGCTGAACACCATGGGGAAGCTTTCAGGTACTAAGCATACGCGGGCGCCCTCAGTACTCTTGTCTTAATCAAGTCGTTGCAGCACGACAGCGTAAGCTGTCTGTTCAAGCTGTTCAAGTATACGACTTCCTCTATAGTCCAGTGTCCTCGAATTGAAACACTCGCCAGTGGGGACGCATATACAGTAACATCCCCGAAACTGCTGCAAGAAGCCGAATGCGTTCAGCTGAAGGAAGTCGCAACTGTGGCAAGTGACAGTCAGCAGGCGGGAGTTGGTGGATTAAAGCCAAGAAGTCTGGGGACGCTGACGGGGAGAAGCAAAGGAAGCGCGCTGCTACGAGTTGTTACGAAAGCATTTCAGGCTTTTTAAAGCCTGTTTAATTAAGCATTAAAAAGTGTGACTAATGCTACCAAAGAGCGGTTTAATGCCGAAAACTAATGCAGTATGAATTGAAGATATCAGATATCCACTATAGTTACTGGACGAAACCTAGGTTAGTTATTTCGCTAGGTAGGGGCTAGCACCATGTCCTTGTTGCACTGTGAAAATTGTGGGCAGGAGAAAGGCAAACAGTCTTACGATATCCCTGTCACTCTTATGATACCCCTTTAGTAACCCAGATTGTGTCTTGTTTGTTGGCCAGCGTCACCTAGGCACTACCTACTAGAAATGATAGCATGAGAACAAGCAATCACCCACAAGCGGAACAATGGAAGCTTGTGAAGCGAAGGTTGCAACAAGAGTCACAGCCAGACCCTGACACTCCAGACAAAAAGAGTGCTCAAGCATTGCACAGAAGGTATGCGCATTGGATGAGTGCTTGCGTGGCTGAAGCTGATGCTCTGGGGAGCAGTGTAGCTGTCAGCCCCTTGCTGCAGTGTTCCTCTGGGACCATCTCACCTCCCTCTGTTGCATTTTAACATAGTACCTTCCAGACTGGCGTTGTGCATCTCCCGAACAACCTCACTTGAATTCGTCATATATTGCGGCCGCGGCATGCGCAATCGTGCTTACCACTGCATATGTCCTTTGCTCAGCTGCCAGAGTTATACCCTTTGGACCCTGCTTGGTGCACTGGCTTTGACTTCCGTAATATCTCAGGGTCGGTGCAGATAACATACAACACTTTTTGTGGGATAATGAAGCTTTGATCTTGATGACTGGGCACAGCTCCTGCCTGCGCGCCAATTAGCGCAGATTCCAAACAGGAAATGACACGTTCTTGCGGCTTTTGTGAAAAAGAAGCAAATTTAAAGCTGCCGTGCGTGAAACTTAACATGCCGCTATACTGTTGCACACCGTCCTGCGGTGCATGCTGCATTTCACATAATAGTGCCCCAGAGACCTTCTGTAGACTGACCGAAAGCTCTAAGAAACTATGGATCCCATAAAACTTGCCGTATAACCCAACTGTTTGCATGATGGCTAGCAAAGGGGCCCCGTGCCCTTTGTGGGGCTGGAGGGCGTCGGCAGCGCTGGCCAGGGGCTGTAAGCTGGCCCCAAAAGAAGAGCACCAGACTTGCAGTTTCGATGAGACGGAGTGATAAAGTCGTCAAGGAAATATTCATTTTGTGCCTTGTCAGGTATACTGTGGCACGTAGATGGATTGAGCTCATGCATAGGCAACAGACCGGAGGGAGCCGCTGTATAAGACTGCTCCCCTCGTACACCATCTGCTATTGAGATTTTTATGACCCTCTGCTGTTGTATAAACAGGAGCAAGGCTGACTGCTGCCTAACTGTGCCACTCCTATACGAAGCGGTAGTTGTCCTTGTGCTGCCAGAAGGCTGCCGCATGCACCCCAGGCTGCACCGCAGCCAACAGCTAAAGGAGTGCCGCTGTCACGCTTGGAAAAGCACGTGATCGGCCCTTCGTTCTGACAAGTTAGGGGTGGTCTTGGGTAGCTCGCGGCACCGGCGCCCAGCGTAGAAAGAAGGTAGATGAAGGGGTCCACGCCAGCGACTCGCTAACATTCCCTGGGAGATGCCAGACCTGGGCCTATCGGACCTCCCCTATGGACGTATATGCGTGCATAAGTGTATCCGGTAGATATCAATTTAGAGCCCGTTCCCAGCCTTACCTTCGATTTTTTCCATTTTGCTCGCAGTGTTCTTCTGACCGTGTGGCACTTAGGTCATCCGGGGCCGTCTCCGCGGAACTTCTTTCCTGTGCGGAACCCTTGACGTCTCTCTTTTCCTACGAATATTGGGCTCACAACAGCTGAAAATGGCAGGAGAAAGCGACAACAGGGAGGTAAGGGCATCGAGATAGTTCGACCAGGTCAGCGTTTGTGGTCAGGACGTCGATACCTCCTGTTTTGGTGTATCAGCATAAGACTGCCTCAGCTAAAGGACTACTGCTGTGCCTTTTAGTGCTCACATTCGGTGCTACTGCTTTTACGTGAGTTGCTTCAGGCAGTGAAGGTTGCGGTCCCGTCAAAAGACCCAAAAAAGGCCGGAAAGAAGGCAAAAGGCGCAGAGGAGATGGTATGTGTTGCGTGTTGATTCATATCAATGTCTTTACTTCTCCTACGTGTAAAAATCCCCCTGTGTTGACCTTTTGCAGAAGCGTGTATGCTCACTCATGAAATAATTCCCGCTGTGGTGCAAGCCCCCACTTTTAAGCGAATTTTACTTGCTGGCCACAATTAGCCTCCGCTTTGGCAAAGCTGTGGAGGCCTGATTGATACGCTTATATCTTCTTTAGAATCAAAAAATCTCTATCTGCACCTAAATCTGCACTGTGCTGCTTAGTAAAGCCCGTGCAGCGTGGAGAGATGATGACATTTGGCTGCAAGCTCTGCGCAGACTGAGGATGACAAGAAGATCCAAGAAAACATTGACCTTCTTGTGGAGAGAACCTGTGACAGCGATCTTGGTGTGTTCAATTCTAGTTTCTCTCACCTTTCGTTGCTAGTGAGCATTGAGGGTGTTGCTCTTTGCTCCGCCGAAATCCCTCTGCGGCAGAGTGCATGCGGGATGTTCAGTACACGTGCTTTGCTGCAGAGATTGTGGCGTTGGCGCTGGAGACGCTTTCGCGGGAACTTAAGGCCGCCACCTCCTCTATGACCAGTGTTCCCAAACCCCTTAAGTTTCTAATGCCCCACATCGACAGACTCGTCGATCGCTACAAGCAGCTTCCAGAGAGGACGAACCTCAAGGTAGCGTGACAAGGCTACACGCCATTGCTCATCCCAATCAAGCAGCTGCGATGGAACTTGGCAGGCAACCAAGTGACGAACGGGCTGCTGCGTAGGAGCACAAGTAGAAACGAAGTGTATTGCATTCTGAAGCTCCACTGTTTATTTGCTGCGTGCAGCGTGACTTTGCGATGGTGCTGTCAGTGACCTGCACTACTAGCGGGGACTCGCGGCGACTGTCTCTGCACTTTTGTCTGGAGGTTTGCTTCATAAGAACAGCGGAAATGCGGTGGCAGCAGTCGTCATAGTTTCATAGATTCGCCTGAATCATTCTTTTTTATTCAGTCAGAAGTCTTGAGAATCCTTTGCAATCAACGCCTTGACTGGGATTTTTGTTGCCTCTTCTTTGGCTGCAGGCCGAGTGCAAGGATGTGACCTCGTGGGGTTATGAGTACTTGAGAAACCTCTCTGGGCAGATTGCTGGAGCCTTTGCCGAGCTGCAGCTGCAGGAGGCAGTGACTAGCACTGAGCAGCAGAACGCAGCAGCGGGAACAGATGGGAGCGCCAGCGCGGCGTCAGGAGAGGCTGTTGCAGTGGATGGCCCCGCGCCCTCAGAGCAACAGCTGAACGGTGTAACAAAAGAGGTTGATACCCAAGAAAAACCTGTTAGTGGGCTTGCGTCTGTGGTGGTTCCCCTGCCCACTGCGGAACAACTGCTGCAGCTGGTGGAGGAGATCGTGCCGTACTACATGCAGCATAATGCTGAAGTAGACGCAATTGACCTTCTCACCGAAGTGGAAAAACCTCAGTCTCTGCTGCCCCTGCTGGATACAAACAACTACCAGCGTGTTGTAGCGTATCTCCTTAGTCTCTCTAACTACGCGGCAAGCCCTGAGGAGTCAGTAAAGCTGCAGATGGTCGCGTTCGACGCTCTCATGCAACAACAGCAACACTTTGATGCCATGCGTGTGGCGTTGAGGCTAGGAGACCGCGCCCTAGTAGACAAGGTTGTGAAGGACTGCAAGGATTCCCTGGTACAGCAACAGCTGGCACTCCTTCTCTGTCGGCAGAGGGTGGATGTGGAATTTGAAGACGAGAAACTGCAACGGCTTGTTAGCGGTAGTAAAACTTCGCCGTTCTTTCGCTTCCTGGCGAAGGAGTTGGACGTCTTGGAGCCCAAGGAACCTGAAGATGTGTTCAAGAGGCACTTGGAGGACCCTCACGGGAGGCGGGCCCGTCTTGCTGGGCTTGAAAGCGCGCAACAGAACCTCGCCTCCTCATTTGTGAATGCGTTCGTCAATTGTGGCTTCGGTACAGACAAACTGATGACGACTGACGGTCAGTGTCACATAGTTTCCCCAGGTGCAAACCAGAATTAATATCAAGTGTGTTTCGAACTAAAGAGTCTGGGGAGTAGGGCTCGTACATCGTGGTTCACCTGACTTGGTTCTGCATGATTCTGGGGAGTAGGGCACGTACATACAGGTTGACCTGGCGTGGTTCTCTGCTGCAGTGCACAAGGCGTTGATGATATATCTATGCTACATTGGTCGCTGCTGCTTGTGCACAGAATGCACAAAGCGAGCTTATTGGGGTCTCACGAGCTTTCCACCGTGTTGGAGCGTTGCTGATGTTGCGTTAGGTTTAATGTAGTCTGACTGACGCTCTGACAGTTGAATAACTGGTGAATACAACCGGTTATTGCACAGTGTGCGCATGAACCCTATGTTCGTATGCCGTAGTGACAGTATGTGGCCCTTGCCGTCGAACGTGATAATCTGCAGGAAACAGCTGGCTATTTAAAAATAAGGACAGAGGGCTGCTGTCTACGACAGCTTCTCTCGGGGCTTTATGCCTGTGGAACGTGGATGAGGCACTGCAGCACTTGGACAAGCACCAATACAGCAGCGATGTGAACGTCAAGGCAGGCGCTCTCCTCGGTTAGTGAAATTTGGCTACTGCTTCCATGCCCCGAGTTAATGTGCTTACTGGCTTGCAACTGAAATCATTAGTTGGGCAGATGTGCAGCCTTAGCTGTTTTGCCCTCAAGGATTGTAGTTGGGCAGCCACTGAGGCAGCTACAAATTAGTCTTCAGCCGAGTCTTGCCACTAGCTTGCAAGGCACTCACAGCATGCATCACGGTTGGACTTCGCTCTATTTTTTAATGGGCGTGCGACAGTGGCTGAATGGTAGTATGCAGAAGATGCGTATCCATTTCGCACCATTGTCGCCCTGCGATGAACTCGGTCTCATTTTGGACTGGTATGGTTTTCAGGGTTCGGAGTATCCAGCTGCAACGTCCGTCATGAGTGCGACGCTGCTTTGGCGCTGCTGAAGGATCATTTGGAGGCAACAGAGATGACGGCGGAAACTCCCCTTCTTAAGGCTGCAGCTGCCATTGGTTTGGGCTGTGCTTATGCTGGGAGCTGCAGGGAGGATGTGCTGGAGCTTTTAACGCTCGCAATTGTATGCTTTTGTGCCTGTGACGCCCTCATTAATATGCACGGTTACCAGGTTGTATGAGTCCGTGCACTTCCAAGCTTGCCCACATGCCAAAAAGAAGCAGCAGCCAAGACGTTGGGCGGCCTTTTTAACTTCGCGTAACCAGGCTTCCAGATGATTACGATGTTTTAGTCCTGAGCATTGCATGAGCTTCTTCTGTGTTTTCAGCTTGATGGTTCCCTTCCTCTAGAGTGTTCGGCTTTCGCTTCACTTTCGCTAGGCCTCTGCTTTGTAGGAAGCGCCTCGGCCGATGCAGCGGAGGCGATCCTGACGGCTCTTATGGATCGATGCACTGCAGCGAGTAAGGCCCTTTGTAGGCGTGAAACAAGCACTTCATGCGATTGGTGTCCCTAGTGTTTTTTCGCCTCTAGGCGAAGACGGCTGTGATTGTACTTCTTCCCCTTGTATCTTGTATGTAAGTTCACCATCACCGCAGGGTGTGCCTGTTGGCCACCTTTTGCGTGGAGGTCCTTCTCATCCTTCTGTGTCTGCATATATACGTGTCCTAGGCCAATTCTGTGTTGCCTTTGTGTTTCAGAGGCCATGGATTCTCCCTTGGGGCATTTTTTATCAGTTGGTTTGGGTCTAGTATTTTTAGGGACGCGAGACGCTGCAGAAGGGGCCTTGTGTGCTGTAGCTGCCCTGCCTCATGCTGCTTTCTCTGCGGCTGCGACACGTATCATCGAAGGCTTGGCAGCTGCCGGTAGCGGTGATGTACTGAAGGTACAACGCATGCTTGGAGTGTGCGCGGAATCTCGCCCAGATGGGTACTGGAGGCAGAAACAAAAGGAACTCAACAACGAACAGCATCCAGAGGAAGCAACGACAGGCGATGCTGCTGCTGCCAACGGTACTGCTGCTCCAGGAGTGGACGGTGCCGCTGGTTCTGCAGTGGGCCGGGCTGCTACTGTCGGCTCATCGAGCGAATCTACATCTGGAGCAACAAATACAACAAGTACAACTACGGTTGACGATGATGAAGACCACCCGGACGATACAGACCAGGCTGTGGCAGTTTTAAACATTGCACTGATTGCTTTTGCAGAGGAGATGGGGGCAGAAATGGCGCTGAGATTATACGTACGTCGACAAGCAAACTTACTTTATTCATTTAAGCAGCAACCCTGTGCCATCCTTTCTCCAAGTGATAAATTGCAGCTCCGCCTTAGGGGCTCTAGGCCCGCTTCTTTTTATGTAGACTGGATTAGTTTTCTGGCTGACCCGAATTGCAGGACCACATCCTCCAATATGCTGATGCTCACATGAAGCGCGCTGTGCCCTTAGCAGTAGCGTTGCAACACCCGAGCAACCCGAAACCCCAACTCATTGACTTGCTGAGCAAACTATCGCACGATGCTGACCCTGACACTGCCCTAAATGCGATTTTCGCAATGGGCATTCTTGGTGCCGGTAGGTTTTAAGCAGTGGGAAACCGACCTGGTGCTAAGTTTCGTTTACGACAGTACCAGAAAGGCCTATTTCTTGGACTAGATAAACGGCAGCAGAGGTTGGCTGAGTTTTCCTTGTGCTGCTCATCGCGTACGGAAGGTGAGTTTGCCTCTCAGGAACGAACCACTCAAGGATTGCCTCACTCCTTCGTCAACTGGCATCTTATTATGGCAAAGATCCCAGCGCGTTGTTTGTGGTGAGTTCACCTGCAACACCAACAGAGGAAAATGCACCTCGAATTTCTGACTTTGCTGAGGAGCATTACGTGCTAGCGAACAGGTGGAGTTTCATTACAGGTTCGTCTTTCACAAGGATTGCTATACCTGGGAAAGGGCCTGTTGCATCTGGGTGCACTGCACTCTGACCGTCAAGTTATCTGCCGGGTTGCTTTGGGGGCCTTGGCAATCATCTCGTATTCGGCTCTCCTAATGCGCCACACAATTCTAGGGTGAGCACTCTGCTAACGTGCACCTAGCAAACAGTTCTGTTTTGATAGAACACCGTGTTTCGTTTACATTTGAGTCTGCCCAATCAAATCTGCACTAACTTTCAGCTGAGGAGTCGTGAGAAATGCGGGCCTAGCCTCCCGTAGTTGCCTGGGGCGGGCTATTACGGAGCTGGGGCCTTCAGATTGCTGAATGATTTTTCCTTGCACTCATGGGTGGTGTCTCAGGAAGTTCCACTTCATACTCTACTACCTGTTCCCAGCAGTTCAGCCACGGTGGCTTGTGACTGTTGCTGAGCGCGTGGAAGGTGTGGGTTCTGATGAAAAGCCTGATCTTGCTTTGAAGACTGAAGGCCCAGCTGTGGTACAAGACGAAGCGGAAGCAGCAGGCATCGATGCTGCTATGGAAACAGATGGGGCTATGACTGATAAGACCCCCACAATGGAAGGAGATGAAGACCTCAGGATGCTTCCAATACCCGTCCGCGTTGGAGAGGCCGTTGATGTAGTGGCGCAGGTTGGCAGGCAACCAAAGACCATCACGGGGTTCCAGACCCACACCTCCCCTGTCCTCCTTAACTTTAGCGAAAGAGCCGAGTTGGCAACAGATGAATGTAAGTCCGTTGACTTTGTTGTTCTGGCTCAGACGTACACCGTTCCCTGTTGGGCAGGCATTTTATCATGTGTTTCTAAGCACCATGTGGTAATCGCCCAGTAGCAGTATGAACGTAAAGGTCTCTACATGCGTCCTCAAGTGTCAAGGGATGCCGATATGCTGTTGCCTTCACAGACTTGCCAGTTGCTCGCGTCCTTGAAGGCATTGTGCTTCTCCGCAAGAATCCTGAATATCAGCCGCCAAAAGCCCAGTAGCTGGCGGCCTGTTTTGTTTTAGTTCCAAGATGACTTCGGGTGCTCCTCAACTGCCATGTTGACCAAAAGATACCTCTGCTCACAGCTGCGTGGATTGCTCTAAATGTCCCAGTGCTGGGCATCTTCTTCTTCTGTATATTCGACCACCATTAGCTGAGAATCCTGATCACTAGCGTGTAAAACTCGTCCCCAGAGAAGGACGAATATGGATGGGCGCACTTTCCAAGGGTTAGTGGGCTGGATCTGCTGAACTCGCATCACTGCCGCTTGGGCGCAGCGTGATGCAGTGCCATTGTTCATCGGCATTTAGTTGCAGAGATCGTCAGCAGGATTTCTCAAACACGCCCTGGTCACGACGCTTTCGGGCACCTTCGACCATTAAAGTATCTAGAACTAAGAGCCAGTACGTAGAATACCTATTTTATCTTGTTCTGCGACCCTTTAGCAGCTGGTAGTTGCCCACAGCAAAATAAATTTATTCAGTAGTTAGGGATCATCCTAATGCTTCAGTGAATGTGAAACTTAATGGGGAATCAAGCTTTGCTACTTGCGCAACGCTTCTGGCATTCATTTATTTGCCGGCTGTAGCAGTGTCACTGACAAGTGGGGTAGTGGAGGCGTAGTTTAGGTACCGCGTTGCCACGAAGTTGCAGCACAGTGCTTGATCAGTTGTGACTTAACTGAGCCGCCTGCGAAAACGGATTGAAAGTTTCACACCAGCTGAGCTCGGTAGAGGCACGTTCTAAATTACAGGCGCGGCTCGCAAAGCGTTGCCTTCTGGACAGCGGAAGCAGGCCTAAGGAGGCATCTTCACAGTCCGTTTAGAGAGTTAAGGTGCGAGTGAATTTGCAAAGACGGGGGAGAATTTAGAACGCTGTCAGCGCTCGATAGGACTGGATGCTGTGTCTTCTAGCTATATTTCCCTAGCACTCGTCCTTGTGGAGTGCAACTTGCTGCCGGCATGACTGGCCTCAGCACTGAGGACAAGGCCTTGCGATTTTGCAACTCGAAAACCTTACTACCTGTTAAGCTAAATTTGCAGGGCATTCCCCATTTTTCTCCGTCTCTGAAGGAACAAATGCAACACTGATTAGTCCATGCATTCTGCTGCAATATGCTTGCCCCAATCTGTCGTCGTGTCCATGTCCGTACCAATACTGTATGCACACGTAAAAGCGCTTCACTGCAGTAGCGAGGTTTTGGTAACCCCAGATGGTCGATAATAGTCGCTTCTGCAGCTTCTCACAGCAAGAACGCTTCCGCCTTCCTCAGATACTGCTGTGCGTCATCTCCATCTTCTCATCTGTTTATTAACGGCGTCAAGCTGATATTTCTTGAAAATATATACGCTTGGAGCCCCTTCTTTTTTCACCATTTACAAACTGGCACTCCAGCGCTGCAATGTTTGGCCGCCATCACGACGTCCGCTCATTTTTGCTCCCATAGCAGTTCTTCACTCTTGCATCAAGCTGAACAGGCCTGGCTTTTCTGCTTCTGCTTGGCACTAAGAGGACCGCCGCTGCGCAAACAATGCGATGGGATTGTTTCTGTACATCACTATGTTTGGAAGCGTCTCCACGGGTCGAAGAGCCGCACTACGGCTCCTGCGAAGACGTCGGCTTGGGCCGTTTTACACTTGCTGGGTAGGACTGCAGCTTACCCGCTAAATTGCCCACTGCATACTATGCAACATTTAGATTCGCACTGCGTGGCTGTCCCACAGCAATTATCAGCAGGGTATGTATTCTAGTAGCGAATTAAGGAGGAGATCAACATGGCGTAGCCATCCTTAAAGGAAGTAAGTCGGCCGGTTTTTACTTTGGAATATGCGTGCCTCAGCAACCGCTAGCAAATATTGTAGATAGATACTATGATCGGAGAATTTTTGGGAGAGATTAGGAGAGGCTGCCTTGGTCTTTCAATGCTTAGAGGCTTCTGTTGCTGCTAGGCACTGCACCGGCCCTTCTAAAGGTAGTGCCACTTGAGCCAACATGCTCACTATTGGCTCAGTATCACGCTTCGTTTAACTTTATTCCATAAAATACACTTGCAGACTTAGGCGTTCTCGCTTTGACTCTCTAAGCTAACTTGGATTTTTCTGTGCACAGCGCAGGTAGCTGGCCATTGGAGGACAATATATGCCTGAGGACATTATTTTTCGTTAATAGAAGAAAATCTGACTAGCATAACAAAATTTTCAAGCCGAGATTTTTAAAACTAGGTATATTTGGGGAGTTTTAGATCCTTGCACATTGCAAAAATCTCAGTCTCCGCAGTTTGGTGGACCGCAGGTCGTCCCGGGCAGGTTGTGCAGGAAAACTGCGACTAGCCTCCTCTTATCCCCACAAAAGAAGCATAATCCAACATAAAAAAGCTAATATAAGGTATACCCACTGTATAGGGGCAAAACTCATGTGCTTGCTCTTTTGCTCCGTAACCACGCAGTGATCTCGAGTGCTGCCTATCAGACGCTACAAATACTAGCATTTCACGCATTTCCCACATCTTTAAAAAATAATTGAACAATGAAAACTCTCATATTTCCAGTATTACAGGACGTTAATGCAGGCTTACCAAACAGGTGGCGTAATCTAGCTGCGCGACCCAGTGTCTGGACCAAGGTCACCAGCCCGCCGGCAAACGCATCGCCAGCCAGTGAGCGCGCCGCAAAACCGCTTGTAGCGAGAGATAACCAATCATTCGTTCAGCAGTCATTGTTGCGATTGTTTTAGCAAGGATTTTTCTGTTTTGTCTTTGCTTTTTTTGCAATCACTTGTTGCTCGTTGTGGTCCTCTAAAGGCCAAAGGAAATATATCTGGCCAACGAGTCTCTTTTATGCCAGCTGTGCCGACGCTGCGGTTGACACTCCAGTTCGCCATACCTAAGCCGGCTTTCTTTTGATAAGTTGATATACGCATTGAATCATCTGCATTCAAAGATCTGAGTGCATTTCCAGCCAATAAATTTACAATCGAAGGGCCGGCAGACAAGTGTCTCCATTTGAACAGCAACCGGCCCCTTGTCCGGAGACCCGCACATTTCCACAATGACTAGCAAGGGCAAGTTATCCTGCCTTCTCCACGAAGTATGGATGGGACTGTTTGTTTTAGGGATTTTGACTGCGTGGACTGGGATATCAACTGTCGCTAAGGAGCGCAACCAAGTGATATCTCCCCATTTCGGGCCACCAGAATGGCTCTCGGCGCAGCCAAGTTAGTCTTACTTTCAGCTACTCTTGTGGTTTTCACCGCAATTTACAAGGTATAAAGCCAGTCCATCGTTTCCTCAACGCCCAACTTGTGAGACGTATTTTGCTTTCTTCTGCAGGCCACTCGGCAGGCGAGATCTCTCGGCTCGCTGTACTTGGCAAAAGTGAAGTCGAATCCTACGGAGAAAAAGAAATCGATGATAGCTATGGCCAATCCATGGTGGAAACTGGGAAGGAAAAATCGAAGCTTGTTGGGCTACTAGAACATGAGCAAATCATGTACTACTCTCAGAATCTTCAACACGCCTTCAAAAGATGTGAGTAGAACATATGTACCACTTGCAAGTTGTTTTTAGTTAATACAGTACATCAATCGCCTAAAGCATGACATCTACTTCTCACTACTTATTTCGCGGCTGGAGGGTCCAGTGGAACGGTAGAAAAGTGCACGTTAGCAACTGCTTTCTCTGAATCGCCCTTTAACCAGCGTTTTCCCTGTCTCGCTGTGTACGTATTCAGCAAGCAAATTCACCCATTCATTGCAATTTTTGAGAGAACTCTTCTCAACCAACCCATTCCTCAAGTTTTTCGCCGTTCGTTACCGTGAACGAGTTAAGATCGTAGATGCGCTCCAGAGGGCTGCAGAGAGATGGAGCCCAATGCGTAAAGGTGCGTCGAATAAACGTTCTGCTTGTTTGTAAAAATTTGTCGGCCTACAAAAGTGATTAAATGGATCTTCTTTTCAATTGTCAATATATGTGTTCAGACAAGGCAGTGGCTGCGGAAGAAGTAATGGCGTCACTTGCTTTGAAACATACTTACACATTCAAAAGGTCGCTTTTGGATAGAAAATCTTACACGCAACGGAAAATGGAAATTTTAGAAGCTCTACGTGCCGTCAATGCGGGCGGACAAGCCTTGGATCTTATTTTGGCAAATAAAAGTAAGAGTTTCTTTGCGACAAAATTTTCCGTGGCTCGTGAAGCTCTTCATTCAACAAACAGCGTCTAACTACAAAGTAACCTTGCGTGAGTTCCACCAATTTCTCAGGCAGACCACTATTTTCGTGGGCAAGCTCTCTGTGGAGGAACCCTTTAGCAACGCTTTCAAATGTGGTTACTGTCGCATTTAACGAAACATTCGAAAAGACAGCAGGATTTCCAACTGATGAAGTTAAAAGTGCCTGCTTTTCTTTCGGATATCGCGTCAATAGCATTGCTCCCTACACCGCTGTTCTTCCTGGGGGCATTTTTGGATCAATGTTGAAATCACTTTCTCGCTCCTTCATGCTCGTATTCTATCCTGCTTATGCAAGCTTCCGAGGGATTTTTGCCCTTATGATTGGAGTTATTTGCAAAACTGGGATTATAGCGTCTTTCGAAAAATTGGTCAAAACATTGGTTAACATCGCGCGCCTCGGACTACGTGGCACGCGTATGCTATTTCGTCGATTTGGTAAGCATCCATACAGTACTACACCAAACATTGGGGAAGCTGCGATTCATCACTCTAGCAAGGACACGACACTTCTCAGTCTAAAGCTCGGAGTCTCGGATATGTCTCACTTCAGCCGTGCAGTGTGTTGTGCTGGTCCGTTTTCAGCTGTTCGTGGAGACCCCGTGGCATCTCCACTTGTGCAAGATCTGCTTCGCAGATTGTCCCCGGCAATGATTACTCTGCTTTTCCAGCTTTATGCCGTTGATGTGAGAGACATCACAGAAAAAGGGAAGCTCGCAAGCGAAGCCCTTGCTGCAGGCACTGCGTCCTGGAACTATGCTGATGGTCTGTGGATAGGAGCATTCGACTTTGGACGGGCATTTATCAACACTATCAGAACATACAAACAGCGGGCAGAAGCTTTTGTTGGATACTGTGAAAGTAGGGTAAGCATCCAACTGTATTTTCTCATTTCATGTATCGTTACATGGCATGCTTGCTTGCCTCAATATATCAGCGCCAAGGACAATCTGCTTTTTTGCAGGTAATGGAAACTCGACCAGGTACCCCGGAGGAACAAGCAATGCTAGATTTAGGCCAAGAGGCAGGCGCTTTCGGGGACTCGACAACGAATGGCTTACCTTCAGGCTTCCAGGAAGTGCCGTCAACGGAAGAGCTAATGAACGCTTTTGACGCAATTGTAGGTGGTTCACCGAACTTCATGCCTTAGACAGCAACGCACCACACTCTTCTGTTGCTTTGTTTTCTTGCATTATACATATATATTGTATTGACTGTGCATTCTTATGCAGGCTCCAGGCGTTTCGGTGGAGCCTGAAGAAGCTAAGCGTCGCCTGGACTCTGCCGTAAGTAGTAAAATCCTTTGGCACCTGGCGCTTGATAACAACTCTTATTTTGCCTAAATTTGCATACGAATACAGTTTGATGAAGGTTTCGTCTTTTGCTGTGCTGCGAGACCTTTGCAGTGTCGGAAAAATAGGAGATTCGTTGCATCGTTCAAGACCGATCCCATGAGATATGTGCAGTCAGTTGTGAATCAAATTGTCAAAATTTTGAAATACGATTTCAAGTTTTTCCAATCGTATATCGGCGAGATGATGTCGATCTTTTACGATACTGCCTATCTGTTGCTAAATGCTGACGTGGCGAATGTTTTAAATGAGAAACTGCCTGTTGACTCGGTTGGCGAACAAGTTCAAGCTGCCATCGGAAGATTTCAAATGCATAGAGAAGCTGCTCTAGAAGCTAGCAAGACTTCTCTACCAAGGAAAATGTTCAGAGAGCCATGGCTTGTCAAGTCTGCCAGGGATCTTGCGCACGGCTTTTTCGAGAGTGGTACGGCATGAAGCGATTGTTGCTGGAAGAGATAAGCAACAAGAACTTTACAGAGTTATGACTCCATTGTTCTCTCTACAGCTGCGATGAGCAATTGAATCTGTATGTGTCCAAATTGCGCCTTACTTTTCAGCTGGCGGTCTATCTCTGTATTATGTAGTTGACGATATGGGCAGCGAGACTCTCAGAACCCGTCGTGACAGAGCGGCATTCAAGCTTTTGAGCGCTGGCGCTGGGAAGCTACGGAAGTCCGTGGAGTCTCTTTATGGTCAATTCCTCTCAAGTCGCATCATGATTACGCGCTTGGAAGGGCACGAATCAGTTAAGACTATCCAAGATTTTCTGGGAAAATGCAACCCCAAACTGGGTGTTCCAGATTCAGATGTGTGCGGTAAAATTGTGACCACTGAAGTTGACCCTGTTGCCTTCGTTAAGGAAGCTCTCTATGCTCTTCATGCGCCTATGGCGGCTGCCCCGGATGATATAGCTGCTCTCCGAGACACCGGATTCGGTGAAGTCTTCGCCCGTTGGAATGAATTCTCGAAGCTCTCCAAGCGTGAAAGAGCTGTAGCCATCGCTGCTAGTGACAAAGGTAAATCTACAAAAAGCTGCTATCACATAATAGACACTGTCTTGTTTCCTTGTGCAAATTGTTATTTTGGTGTGAGTGCTCTATGATTCTCAGCCACTATGGAGAGCTTCTTTGAACACCTGCGTCGCTCCATTATAAGCAGGGTAAGTGCGCTATTGGTCACCTTGCATAAGCGGCGGCATGCAATGCGTCAATCGTTGAAGACAATCTTGCTAACAAGCCAACTCGAGTGATGCTTGATACGTGCAGCTTGTCTTCGCACGATTTGATTATGCCGACAACTTCTCAACTCTAATCCTTCACGACACTAACGGACGAAGCCTAAAATTTATACGTAAGAAGCTTTCGTTCTTAATACCTAAGGTTCCAAAAGTAACTTATTTCTAACCTATTGCTAAGCGTCTTTGTACATTGCTTCTTTCCTTGCTTGCGATTTCTCCTATGTATTTCAGCTGAAAATCCCGATGACGTGCGAGGTAGGCAGAAAAAACCTGTTCACGCCTGTTTATCCGTAACCCTGGCTACACAGCTTCAGCCTTGCACTTGCACTAATTGTGGCGCGTATACCAACATAGTCTCCAAGGCAAAAAAACAAGTCCCACAGTGTCTTCCTGTTCAATGCGCTTTACTTTTTGCTGCAGCTCTTAGCGGACGTGGAGAAGAGGCATCCAGCTTTAGGCCTTCACCACTCAACACCTTTTGCTGGTTTCACCTTGAGGAAGGGTCAAAGGGAACATTGCAGTTCCCACTTGCATCTGAAGGGGCCGCACTGGAAGGCGCTGAAGTAGCAACGGGGGCCGTAGCTCCGACAGAGGGTTTGCCTGTACATAAAATCGCAGGGCGTATCCAATATCGTGATAGGCGCGAAGAACTCTCCTCAATAAAGAACGACCCTTCGGCTGTGCGTGACGTGGTGGTCGCTAAATTCGTCGACTATCAAGGCCGGGCTTCAGCTGAAATGGTTAGTGTTCGCCAAAATTTGGCGACTAATGCTCCCGTCATTTCTAATGCTAGCTTGTTAACATGAATTTGCCTTGATGGTGGCAGCTGTGGCAATTCTCAGATTGAGTGCCATGATTGTGTTGTCGCATGACAGATGGCGAGCCTGCTTCACCTTATCCATTCGAAGTCATCCTCTTTTTGGAGCCACAGCCCGTCGGTCTTCATGCAAAATGTTACTCCAAAAATGTTCTTTGATGCTCTTCAAGCTCTATCCACTTCAGCAGGCACAAAACCACAGGCTGGTATCATGTTGGAAGGACGTCTGTACACCTTCCCACTTAACTTTTCGACTTTGAAGGGCGTCTTTCTGGGGGCGGTTAATCGGCTTATTACGCGCATGCACAGTCTCGACTCCAAAGATATGGTTGCTGTTTTCGCCATGACATTAGCAGTCATGACATACCACAAGATTCAGAAACACCGCACTGGAAAAACACTGATAATGAATCTTTACTTAAGGGACGTCCTGCACCTTGTACAAGCCAGCAAGCGTAGCGCACTGTTCACGGAGGCGCCTTATTGCGCGTGGCTTGAAACAGAGACTCAAAATGTTGAGGAGCTTATAGTAAAGTGCTCAGCGCTTCGCTTCCTCAAGATTGGCACCGTAAAGGATATTCCAGATGCTGATAAGGTAAGCTTCACCCATTTTCTTTACATCTAAGCACGGCTGCGGAGTAGCCTCATGAGTTTCACAGAGCTACCGAGTAACATCCAAGCGTTTCTGCAACAATTGTGAATTTTCAGGGCAACGTGCTTAACTATCTTGCATCTTTTTACAACATTTTGGAAGCTGTCCGTGGCTCAACAAAATGGATGGACTTTCTCAACATCTATACCTTTGCTCCCGAGGCCGACATTTACGCCGCCACTGTTGCCAAATACTCTTACGAAAATTTCCTAGAGGAGCTCCGTGTAGAGCAAGCAGGCGCAGAAGCTGAGGACGTGGTTACGAAATTGTACACTGATATCCATCCCGCATTAGGTGGGCCGCAGCGGTACGTCAAGGATCGCAAGGATCTGGTCACAGCATTGAGGAGCTTTGCAGAGAATATCAAGAAACTACCTCCCAGCCTGAGGAAATTACTGCAAAACTACGTCAATTCATGCTATGGCAAACTTCGAAGATTTATCGGAGCAAAACAGTTTACTCTGTTCAGAACTATGTGAGTGCAACTCAGCGCTTGATCGAACCTTGTCTCCAGATACGAATGAGCGCTTTTCCTCCTTCTATGGAAAAGTCACACTTATAAGAATGATGCGATGTTCTGCTGTGCTGCAGTCGACCCAATGTTCTTCATGCCTCAACATTCTTCGCTGCAGTTCAGGGTGCTGAAGGGTTGGTTTTTCCAGACCCTAATTTACCCCGTGGAGTTTTTATCGACTCCCTAGATCTCGTTGAATATGGAAAAATTCAACTTGCCTTTGAAGAATTGGCCATGATACTGTCAGATGCTCAATCGATGCAGAGCATCATAGCGGAACTGCGCTCCGTCCCGGTTCAAACAGTTGAAGCGAAAGGTAATTACACTTTCATAAAGCATAGTTTATTCTCAAACAGGGAAAACACCCCTCATAAATTCGTACTGCGCATGCATGTGGACTGTCTCAGAGGAATATAACAAGCTGAAGCGTAGAATTGATGCACTACCACTAGCGACAGTCGAAATAGCTGCCGGGTGGGCGCTTCGTTACATGAGCGAAGGCAAAGGAGGCATGGATACTGCCATTGGCATGCTGGCCCTCAAAAGCCCAGAACCAGGGCAGCTCAGCAAGGCTTTGCAGTTGTCTTTCTCGAGCGTTGAAGTTCTGACATTTCTTAATAGCTCTCTTAGCGTCGCTCAAATCTTGCAATTCTTCGACAAAGCCACAGCGGAGGATTTGGCGCAGCTCCGGATCAGTAAGAAAATATTCCTTCCACCTTAGGTTTTGACCAATACAAAATAGTTTAAGTGGCTACCAGAACAAGACTGAAATTGCTTTTTGTACTGGTTGCAGCGCTCGGAGCTTTCAAAGCTATTGCACAGGCCGAACCACGAAGCACTGCGCTCAATTTGCATACAAAGCACTCACTAGATAGAAGCATCACAAACATCATGGAAGCTCTTGATCAACTCCAACTTTCGGTATGAGAAGAAAACGACCCGACAATCGACAGTCGGCTTCTTGTACTCTGCACAAATAGCGACAACACTATTGCCTCAATGCACTTGTGTTATACCAGATGCTATGCGTGCGTGCTTCCTCTGCTTGCTTGCTCAGTTGGAGGGACAGACATTGTTTGAGCAATGCGATAGCCTGCTGAGACACAAGCCCGAAGTGTATTTCAACGGTTCGCTGGTTTCTAGTAATATGGACGAATCAGTTGTTCTATGCTATCTTCTCCTGGAGTTGGTAAACCGTCAGCAGGCTAAAGAAGAAGAAGTCGCTGCAATAGACCTGGTACAAACAACAATGATCGACAAAAAACCTGTGCAAATGTATATTCAAGACCTCGTAAACACACGTATCAAGAACGAAGTTCGTCTAGGGATCGCCAATGACGTGGCACCCTTTCTTCGCGGCTTGCTGACTGCCTTTATGGGGCACCAGATTGGCTTTATTAGCGCTGCTCAGTTCGCATCTGTGGATATCGCGACAGGCGTTATGACATTTCTTGTAGTCCAGGCCGTCGAATATTCCAGCGCGAATCCCCATAATCCTCTCAAACCGGCAGAGGTCTTCAAGAAAATTGCTCGCGTCACATTCGGGGCAGAGGCTTTCGAAGGACAGAAGGGTTCTAAGATAATTGCTGCAACCGTCTCTTGTGAGTTAGGCCAAAATTACTAACTGTTGTCTTGAAAGGCACACCAGAGCACTAAAGCTGTGCAGAGAAATTCAGTAGCAGCGTTTAGACAGTAGCTTTCTCGCGGCATGCAATTACTTCTTCTTGATCTATTGCGTCTCATTGACTTGTGTTAGATCCACCTTGCCTGGAGGACTGGTACGCCATGGTTGACGTAGACAAGCTTGAAAAGCTAACGGAGAACCCTGCCCTCTTAACAGGGGAAGCAGTGGCGAATGTTAGCGCGTCTAACCGCTTCAACGACATCGCTGACTTCTTCTTCACATTGCGTCAAGCGTCTCCAATTGTGCCACAAACAATGATCTCAAAAGCGAGAGATATCATTATGAGAAATGAAAGTACACCCTTTCTTGAAAGAGTTGGACTCACTGTCCTTATATCTGATCTTCTAAAGCTCTCAGAAAAGGCGAAGGTTGACTGCCTTCAAGAAGCTATGTCAGACATTGCATCATACTTACCACTCACAATCCAAGGCCAGTATCTCTTTAGGTACGATTGTTTTGTTAAAAAGTTCATTGAGGGAGGAGCAGCAGCTGACGCAGCGAAACATACATCGACTGAACTGATCAATGAAGCTCTCAACGCTATCGAAGCAGGTACGATCATTTCCCGCTTGAAGTTTAATAGAATGAGTCAAAGGCAGTTGTGCTTAGCATGGAGATTAATAACATTTTTGCTTTTTCTATGGCATTATTTTTTTCCCTGCGCAGCTTACAACGAGAAAGCAAACGAAATATTCAACTCTCTTTTAAGCAAGCCTGAGGAGCTTCAGACAGCGATAGAAAGAGGATTTCAATACCTCCAGCACGTGCCAGTTCTGGCTTTCGGAAAACGAATAGCTGAAGAAATCATATCTGCACTTTCCCAGCGCAGTCCTTGGGATTCCGTAAGCGATCGCCTGCAACTGCTAAAGGAAGTCAACTGGTCAATTACAGAGCGGACACCTGTTCGAAAAAGGGCGATAGAAAGGCTTACCCGGCCTAGGTTCTTCAACCCACTACAACTAGCTGCAGACATTCTCAGCTTTATGGCAACTGGTAAGCCTAAAATTTCCCATAATTAGTACCTATTTGAGCAATTAGGAGCCTTATCATTTACGCACATTTCCATAGCATGCATTCTTCTACCACCGACCGTTTTCAGTTGTTCAAAAAAGCCAGCACTTGCACGGCAGAAACCGACTCTTTGATGTGACACTCCTTCATATTCAGGGTCCTACGAGAGGCGAAGACTTCCCAAAGCTCTGTTAATTAAGCGCGTCAGTGCGACTGCGAAGAAAATTGTGAAGCGTCTCCGGCCCGTTGGCAAAGCTCAGGACAGGGAAATGAGAATTGCAGCAAGCGAGAAGCTTCGTGAGCAACTTGGCGCGCCTGCACCGCCTCAAGAAATAGAAGCTGTACCATCTGGAGAACAGCCAGGAGAACAGCCAAGCACAGAGAGCCCAACCAGAGAATCTGCAGTTGGCGAGAGCAGTCCCTTGGGTTCTGAGGAGCTTGCAAAGCCAGAAACTTCAGAAGAACTGGAAGTTGTTTCAGTCCCGCTTCGCGAAGAAACGGTGTCTAGTCAGCAGGGTGCGGCTGCGGAAGATAAAACGTCTGATGTATCAGCAGATGAGTCACGTGCGAGCTCGCCTACACAAACTGGCTCACAAGACATCAGCGATGAAACAACTGATGATGAATTTCTAACGGCTCCACTTCTACCCTAAAACTCTACACCATTTGGAGAGGGAGCTCAGCAAATTCTGTCAGCACTTGTAAATATTCAGACTGACACACCAATGGTGAAAGATATTCTCCTCCTGCCGGTGGAGTTTCAGGGGTGATTGCCGCTTGAAATGGTTTTTGTTTATGCACGGAATCGGTGACGCACGACCTCAACCGACCATCAAAAGTCGTCACCCAGCGTCATATATATTTTATAGCTTTCACTTCAAGAGAGAAGTGTTGGCATTCTGACTTTTTTGCAATGCTCATGGCTTTCGCAGCTCTGCGCAGACCGGTCATGCGCCCGCCAATTTAGATTCTTTTTTTAAGCTTTACATGTACGAATTGGAGCATTGTTGCGTGTCAGAACTTCTTGCATTTCAGCTGCAGAGTTTATTTAGGCGCTCTATCAGCCACACGCATGTGATCATCTACTTCTTTGCTATCTTCATGTGCGTGGGGCTGCTAAAGACCTAGCCTTTATCACAGGCCGTTAAGTCCCCGTATGCTGGCAGTCTTCTGAGCAGATTCGTAGACCCACTAGTGAACAAGTGCTGTATGGTGCAGCAATGAACTACCATGAATCATTCAATACACAACTTGAGTACCACAGTCGTTGCTTCAACATGCGACTCGATAAAAAAATGCCTACTCATGCCGCTGATCACTGCCACGGCGCTCGTACCACTTCGCGCAATGTGCAGACTGCTTCTGCACGAATGCTTCTAATGCGGAGAAACTAAAATGATACTTTCCCAGCTGAAACAGAAACGAAGCGCCCTCCTCACTAGAGAATTATGCAAAGGTGAAAATAGCCAGCCGGTAATTTTGCTACTACTAGGTAGTAGCAAAATTACCGTTAGCGTCCGGGGAAGAACTGCATACTACTGGCATATTACCTTGTCTGTTGACGGCCTATAGCAAACTACTGTGAAAGAATGCCTTGATTGGATCACATCTAGCACGGCATTCGGTTTTCGCTGGTTCTGAGGCGAACTGCTATGGGTTACATGTCCAAGCGTGCACAAGCAGATTTAGGGTCCCTTTCGTACAGCGCCCGAACATACTATTGGGCTCGATCCCCAGCGCGTTTCGCGAGAGAAGCTAATTTGCAGCTAGAGCTGGAAGGGCGAAACTTTCACAACGCCACGGAATCCCCTCGTCCCCAGCAACGCAGTTCAAAAGGGCGTGGCGAGCACTTGCCACCCCTTTCATGAAAAGCAGTCTACAGCATTATCAACAAAAGTGCCCAACAAGGCTTTCCTACTTGTACCTGTAAACGCCTACCTACGCAGTTGGCAATGTCCGAGCCTCAGCGCACTGCTTCCTGTCCGTCCATTCCAAGCTGGTAACACAACAGCAATGCGAAAGGCATAGCTCTTCTTCCAAGGAGAGTCTCCGATAAACCATCCGAAAACACTATCGTACTGTTCATTTGCCGGCCGTCTGCTCGGGCTACGCGGGCAGAGATACCCGTCAAGGAGCTTCAACAATCAACGCACACTTCAGAAGCACTGCACATCTTAAGCAAGGATACACAAGTAATCATTATATAACTTCCGCCTTTAACAGCGGGAAGTTCCACGCCTGAACTGACTACAAAAGCCTTCCTTGAACCGTTCTTGCTGCAGGTGTCTGGCTCGGGCGCGTTGCCTCTTACAGTCCTTATGCAGAGCAACCGAACGTAATCAGCAGTGAATGTGAACCCAGAGACACGCTCTCTCATGCCCACCTGAAACAAATTGAAGCTCTATTGAATTCAAGATCTAAAGATTCATGGGGGGGATGGTGCGTCATCAGCAGCCAAACATCACTTGTAGGCGGTAGCCGTGGAGGCGGCTGTATGTATGCTTGAGCTGGAGCGGCAAGAGTAACTGAAGCGGCAAGAGCTGACCCTGCTGTGCGCTATGGCAAGCAGAGTTTCGCTTGAAAGTTACTTTTTGTCTGTTATTTGGCCATTGCGTGTCTGCTCGGCCCTCCCTGTGGCTCTCGCCACTCGTGGGGCGCTGCTTACCACCGACTCCACCAGTGAGGCTTTTCTACCTCTATAAAGCGCTAGCAGCGGCAGAGGCTCTGTCAATAAGTCAGCAGAAGCTGCTCAAACACCCCGCCTCTAACGTAACAACTGCAGCGCAGCCCCCTCTCAGCCGACCGGCGAACCCCATCGACCACACCCACGCCTGCTGATCTGCATGCTGACCTTCTCTGTGAATAGAGAGCTGCCAGGCCACGTAGCATCCATACAGGCATCGCCGCTTGCTACGGGCTTCGACGGGCGCATCGTAGTTGCGCCAGTGCTTCCTTCCCTTGAGTCCCACCAGCTGTGTGACTCAAGGCCTTTCTTGCCACTGAAGATTCCAGCCATCCCAGGGACGCCCTCTTGCTTGCATGCTCATCTCCAGAGTAAAGAGCTTTTCGACTGCGTCTTCAGCGACACCAGCTGAATGAACGAGGCTGGCTCGTGACATTTCTGTTCGAATGGCTTCTGGATCTCGCCAACACACCCAGGGCCGTCCTGCGTAGGGAGCATCGCTGCCTCGCAGGCCGCGAGGGGGCCTACGGGGCAACACACAAGTTGTGGCCCTGCAAAGCAAAGCAAACAGTGGCCAGAGATGATCGGAGAAGCACTCTCTCTAGCCTGGTACGGCTGAGCTCCCCAATGTTGCTACCGCGCCACAGCAGCCTGAAACGATAGCAGCAGTTGCTGCAGCACCAGAAGCAATTCGTGGCCGTCTTGTGGAGCACTCTATTAACACTTCAAGCTACTCTGTACCAACCGCTGGCTCCAGAGTCACGCGTTGCGTTCACTGGGGTCACTACTTCTAAGTCGCTCCGCTGCAGCACTAGCAGAGGCTAGCGCTGCAGCGACATTTAGCTTAACAGGACACGCTTCCATGGCAGCAGCGAGGCATCCCATGCACTCCTCATTTGACAGAAACCGCATCAGATGGGCGCACTGACGCTTCGAACGTCCTTCACGTCTTGCCAGAAATATTAAGCTGCCCCGAGCGGCTTTCACCGCAAGTGAAAGCAGTTGCAACGAGTGTACTTCAGTGGTCTCTGCTGCACGTACACCGTAGACGATGCCTGCTGTAGAAGGGCTGGCCGCTGCTGGCGGGGCAGGTGGAGGAGGCGGAGTGATGATGCTGCCGTCCCACCCGCTGTACTACTTCTCTACCCACAACGCTTTAAGAGGAGCTGATGGAGATGATCTACATTTCCGGGTCTGCTTCGAAGAGCTCCACGGGTCGAGGTCCTGCGAACTTGATATTTATCCATTCTATGACGTACAAATGGTCAAGAGGCTACTCATTAAAAAGCTCAGGCTCCCAGCGTCCATGCAGGTAACGTCAGCATTCAAGCAATCGCGGATTCACAACGTCAACAAAATTGTCATGTGTTGCACTTGTAGGTTGGTTTTCTGTCTCGTGCAACCTCACCTACGCTGCTGTCTGTTGGAATGCGACCAAGTGGTTAAACAAAAGTGCGATGGAATATACGAAGGTGGTGTCTGTATGACAGTTGGATACCTCGTGCAGGCAACATCTATTGTGTGATGGAAAGCAAAAAAAGTGTAAGAAATGGGCATGTTGCTCCAGCACAACATGCATAGAATCTGGGGTTTTTGCTCAGGTAAAAGATGTACGGTTAATTTTCAGGGGAAGTGAACTGCCAAACTGGCGGCCGATGACTGTCTTCTTCGAGAATCCTGTGAAGCGACTACTCTGGGCTGTAAGAGGGGGCAGCGCTCAGGCCTCTATCAGGCCCTTCGCACGCAGTCAAACCTTTCGCAGCAAAGAGCTTCTTAGAATTTTGGAAGAAGTAAGAGTGCTGCTGCCAGCTGTAGCGAGATACATTGCTTGTGGGCCCCCTACGTGAGAGACTTGCCCATAATATGTCACTTCCAATAGGTATTACGATGTGCTGTTCATTTTGCTGTCGCGTCCACTTTCTTCGACCAAGACGGCGGTGCGTCTTCGATCTTTGATCCGTTTATCGTGCTTCAGGTCCGCCTCGGCTTCCGCAGGAATGTGGCGCCTAAACTGACTATGGATGGGACTGGTGGCACTTATATTTTGTTTGACGGTCGTCGGCGCCCTGTGGCAGTGTTCAAGCCCGAGGTAAGGGAAAGGAAAAGCACAATCGAAGGACATCGGGCAACGAACTTTTCCGTCGAGTGCCAATTTTTCGCAGACGGAAATATCTTGGCCCGTGGAATTGTTGCATGTGCTTTTCGTGCTTTCAGGATGAAGAGGCATTTGCCCCGTGTAATCCCCGGGGCTACGAGGGACGCTTGGGTCAGCAAGGGCTACGGGGAGGGGTGCTTAGCGGTGAGGGGGCGGGTCGGGAATTCGCTGCCTACCTCCTTGACGCAAGCTATGGCGGGTTTGCTGGCGTTCCTGCGACTATGATGGTAGAGGCGTGTCACCCAGCCTTCTGCAGTAAAGGCCAAATCGAAGTACGCCATTCGGCCTGACCTTTTGTTTTTTTATCATGTGGCACTCCGCCTGTGTAGGGAGGACATTACTTGCCCCGTAGCATTTCCAGTTTGTGCGCGCTTTCACGGACAATTTAGAGATGCAAGAGGCTCAGGTAGATGCAGAGGAGAAGACTGATGGCGAGGCGGTTGATTCTGCGGCATGACAGATCACTTGATGCATCGCATGAGCTCACTTACTCATCTTTTTTGCACTCTGTCCTGCGGCGCGTTGAGCAGGTCGACGGGGACGTGATGATGAGTACATATGTCCGCAGCGAGTCATCTCCTAGCGTCTCCTGGAAGGTTGGCAGCTTTCAGGCGTTTGTAGAGGCCAAAGTAAGGCTGATCTGCCGTGAACGCATTGTGTAGAAAGTATGTGCCTGCGCTCATTCAGCGTGTGACATTCATGTCGTCTGTGTTGTCTCCTGCAGGAATGTGTGGGGAACTTTGACGCGCGTCTGTTCTCTGTTGGAGATGTACACCGTATTGCTATATTTGATTTACGTGTTATGAATCTTGACCGGAATGATAGTAACATTTTAGTGGCTCCAATCGTAGGGTATCAAAAGGAGCCATCGGCTGGCAGCAGCTCGCGGAGCCTTCGGGCCTCAGGAGGGGTTGTTAAGCAGATACAGAGCAAATTGCTGCGCAGTGTTTCTGCTGTGGGCTCTTGCGGAACTCAACTTTGCGTCGCTGACAAGGCCGCAGTCGTTGGTGCTGAAACCGCTGCTTCTGCGGCTACAGGGGTACTTACACCTGATGGGAAGCCTACAAAGTAAGTCGACTAATCTTCCACAATACTTTCTGGTCACGTGGCGAACGTCTAGCAGTGGACCATACCACAAGAGTTTTAGCGTGACGGAGATGTTGCTTCAGGTGGTCCAACCGCAGGTTTCGATTAATTCCAATCGATCACGGCATGATCTTGACGGATGTTCTTGACGTCGCTTCGTTGGACCTCGTGTGGTTTGATTGGCCCCAGAGCAAAGTAAGTACACGGCTAGTGTTGTCTGCATAACTGCGTCTCCTTCCGGCGTCTAACGGACTTACTACTATGAGGCGTTTAGCGCTAGTCCACGTGCCAGTATGTGATCTATTGATGCGTTGACTTTGGACACCAGTTTAAGGAGTCTTCAACCAGTCTGAATCGTCGGCCGTATGTTTGCACTGGGCAAGGCTCATTGTATATTTCCGTAGTTCTTGGCTGTTTGTGCGTTTCTCCAGGAGCCATACAGCGAAAGCGAGCTGCGCCTGATATACTCTTTCGACGTAGACAAGGACTTGGAGCGTCTGTCACGCCGAGTTGCCTTGAGAGACAACTGCCTGAGAACGCTTCGTCTGGCTACAAAGCTACTTCAGATCTGCGCCCGCCACCACTTGACTGTTAGGGAGACAGCAGCAATTGCTGTGCGTGATGACTTCGACATTCCGTCGCCTCTGGAACACCTTGTAAGCCTCAGTCGACGTGCAGTGTATTCTTTCTTGCCATGGAGAACTCTGTGAATATTAGTAGGAATCTGCGTTTGGAAATACCCGCTGCCCAGTGGCAATCGGAATGCAGGTAGGATGTGGTGCGCACTGCAGTTCAGGTGCTTAAACATCACACAACATGCGTTTATGGCTTTACTCAGATTCGACGAAGCCTGGAAATATCTTACCTAGCTCTAGATTCCACATCGCTAATGAGCACTAACAGGCTAGGCTTCGGAATTATGGATCTTGCAGAGCTACAGGGAGATCCAGGCACACAACAACAGGGGTTGCGGCGGGGGTCATTCGAGGCCAAATTGAAGAAAGCGTTCAGGAAGAAAAGGAGGGATGAAGATAATGAGGGTACCGTGACGGAGACTACAGGGGAAGGTACTAGGATTTGCAGTCGCTGCGGCGGTTTTGTTGGTGCAGGTATAGCAGCGGCATCTCTCCCAAGTAGAGAGTCAGTCAGCCGCGCAGATTTGCTGTCGGTCACACCTCAGCGGGTAGAACAAAGTGCAGAACTGGAAGAAGGCTCATTGGTCAGGTCGTGCACAACTATTGAGGATTGGGCTGATGCACAGTCCCCCTTGGAGGCAGACGTAGGAGATCCTTGCACGGCACTGAAAACACGTGGTACCGCTCTTGCTTCAGTGAGGACGGCGGATTCGTCACGAGACAGCAGGCTCCCCGCCACTGAGAAAAGTAAAGAGCTTGCCCACTCTGGCGTGACTACGGTAGATGATGGTCTCCCTTTGGCTACCCCTTTGTCACCTTGTCGGTGCGTGGAGAGGCTGGGACGCAGTAGCAGCAGTAGTATGGTTGATTCGGCGGACAGTAGCAGCGACAGTGATTTAAGCAGCAACAGCCTAAGCTCTAGTAGCAACAACGAGACGCACAGCAGCTGGATGAGCAGTGGTAGTGATGCCGATAGCAGCAAGTCTCTTTCTGAACCGGAAAGGCGTCCTGCACCACCGGCAACTTTTGGGAGCTTCCAAGCACCGGGAGCTGCAGGCGGCCCACATCGGAACCGTCCTAGTGCTGCTCTATTCCGCTACCCGTCGAGGGAGTCTCGTTGGGCTGGTCGCCACAAACGGAGGACTTCTCGTAACCGGCGACGCAAGGCTGAGGCAGAAGCAGAGATGAAGGCGGACGACGCGGCACCTACTGCCCCGGCAGCGCCTCGCAATGAATCAGGTGTATTTGGCAACACACACACCAAGGGTACTGTCAGGCGGTAAGCTATTCTACTGTTTCTCACTAGGTAGCTTATAGTGGGAAAATGTTAATGCATTGAACCCTTCACAAACGGCACTAAGTGGTGAAGTGGCTTTTTAGAGTTGCTCGCAACAGAATGAATTTGCCGGATCAGCTCTTGCTACCACATGCAGGTGACTGCTGTTTCGCTTTTGCGTAAGATCTCGATACTTGTAATTTCTTCAGGCTAAACGGGACGGCGCGAGGCACTGGCTGTCGGCCTAAACAGCAGCCCTCTGCCACAACCAGCACGTGGAGCCTGACAGATTCAAGCGGTCGTGTAATCCTGTTGGACTGGCGTGATGGCCGAATGGAAAAGTAGGTAGAAATGCGCAGATTTTGGGTTCAATTGTGTGCACGAGCACTCTCCGCGTACATCCATTTGATTTTATAGGATTGGCGATTGTATTGCCTTCACCTGTTTGAATATGCTAGTTGACCTCTTTCGCGTTGTGGCTGGGTGTCAAGCAAGGTCAGTATGAATTAAGTTACAGCTGAGGTGAAGGGGAATTTTCGCCGTGTTTCTGGTGCAAAAGGGAAAGTGGGTCAAACGTGTTGTTTGAATGTGTTGGATTCCTAGGCTTTTTTTCGAAGTTTATGAATCTCTGCTGAGACAGCATATCCTCCATAACCACCCTCAGTGGTTCACATATCCGTACAATGGGGAAGCTATTGAACGAAGTGAACGTCGCCAGCAGACGTTTCGGCGTGAGGGGAGCGCGTCTACGGTGGCACCCCATAGTACATTACCAGCAGTGCAAGCAACTCCGCCGCCCGCAACAACAGTAACTCACCGCAGGCTTAGCTCTGAGGCGAGTGATGATGCCGCTGTTACAGGCCATCAATATGCCCACAAAGACCCCAAAACTCTGCATCCCCGCCAAAACTCGCCCCGGCCACAAGACGACAAATCACCCGCAGTGTCCCGGCAGACACGTTTTAACATTACGCCGGACGATTAACTTAGAAGCTTGGCCCATTCTTGAATGAGTTAATGAGTGGTTAGCCGCACCCCTATGAGCAGCTCAGCGTCCTCTTGTGGAGTGCACCCGTGAATGACCCTGCATGCATATCAAGGCTAATTGCGCGTCCATTCTTGACGCTGCATTGACCGCTTTGGACTGTACTGGGCACAAGCGCTGATAATTGCATGTTTTAACGCGTGGAAGTTGCAGATACGACAGTTTGTGACAGCGCCAAGGACGCCAGCGGGTGATCAGAGCAGAACTAATCGGATGTTGATGCTCTTGTCTGTTTGATTGTTCCTTAGAATGAGGGAAGACGGCAGGCGACCCGTGAAGTGCCTGGAGGCCTAATATGCAAGTCCCTCTCCCCATTAAGGGTCCCAAAAGGACTGCAGCGCATTGGAAAGAGCGGCGATACCCTCTTCCAGTTTTGTGCTGGCGACCCATGGATCGCATATCATAGCAGGGAGCCACGCTGCTGGCGCTTGCCAGCCGCGTAACCGTTTTTTTCTAACTAATGCATTGGCTGCTTTTCCTGCCATGTGCTCGGAGCCTACTTTGTTTGGAGCAAACATCCTTTTCAGTTGTGCACGGCGTTTCTGCTACGTAATTGCTATGATGGTTTCTAATTGTACGTTTAAAGTTGATTTAAGGCTGGCATCCCGCCTGAGTCAGAATAGGAGCCAGAGTGTACTCACATACTCGAGCGCGTCATTAACCTTTGCTACAAAACACGCGGCTGAAACGTACCGTTGGTTCACCTGGAGGAGGCAAATATTAGTGTTGATGACCTGTACGGAGCTTTCAGCCTTTCCCAGAGGCTTAATGGGCCGAAACTGAACAAGCCTTACCGGGGCGTAAGTCCTGTGGTCGTGGGTCACCGAAGGGCGAGCTTCCGGAATCCTCATGGTGCCGTAGACCCGACCATCACGATGAGGAAAATGAGCGTTTAAGTCTTAACTATAAGACATGCATATATAGGGATGGAGATCTTCCGGAGCGGCCACCGTGGCATTGGCTGCAGGTGCTGCGACTGCTTCACCCTCAACACATGGTACCCCTCTGGGGGCAACAATTACTTGAATTAGTAAAAGTTGCCGTATTTTGCGACAGGATACTAAGTGAAACTTTTTTATGACTCCTTGGCACCGCAGATCCCATGTGGTCACTGAATTGAACTGCTGCCGAGCAACCCCACCAAAAAGCACGTCGCGGGTTAGTCCGTGCTTCATGTGACTCAACCTTCCGCCACAGTACCTAAAGTTTCATTTAAATTACATTACCTTTGGCTATTACACCCCAAGACAGCCTCATTAGCATGCAGTTGTTCCCTGCAACGTTGTAGGCGGTGAAATGCCGCTCACAGGCTCGCCGCAGGGATCACTGCATCGTCCCCCATTTCAAGCAAGGATGGCTATCTCTCTGGATGACCTGGCAAGTATTAATTATGTGACATATTGTTTTAGGACCAGTTCATCTCGGCTGTGAACAAGCGAGCCGTTTTACCTTTTCAAAGACTCGAGATTGAAGGATCGGCAGCTAATGGATCTTAATTGTTTGCTGCGTACTCTGTGCCAAGGCCTATCATCCCGATGAACTCATGTGGTCTGATTTGACTCACTTGTCTCGACTGTGCACATGAAACTGGGGATGGGGAATTCATAGTTGGCAAGGTTTGTGGAGGTGATGTTAATGCATGCAGCCTCTCAAGGAGGCGGACCCTGAGTTGTACACCCTTCTGGCGAAAGAAAAAGAGCGGCAAGTTGACTGTATCGAGCTTATTGCCTCGGAAGTGAGCCGGACACAGCAGCCTTGGGTCTAGATGACGCGTTGGGACGGTTAGCTCTGCGTGGTGCATGCTGACAGAAGATAATCACTTTTGGCTTTGAATTTGGGGCCCAGAAAAGTTAGCCGCTCTGCCTTTACCCGTGCCTGTTCTCAGAATTTCGTAAGCACAGCAGTGCAGGAATGTCTAGGGAGCTGCCTGACGAACAAATACTCCGAGGGTTCCGTGGGGGCCCGCTACTACGGTGGCATGGAGTTCGTAGATCAGATCGAGGCTCTTTGCATCCAACGGGCCAAGGAGGCGTTTGGCTTAGACCCGGAAGAATGGCACGTCAATGTGCAGCCTCACTCTGGAAGCCCTGCAAATTTCGCTGTGCTCATGGCTCTACTGCAGCCCCATGACCGGTTCATGGGCCTCGGACTCAATGACGGTAGCTCGGCACACAGTGCACAAAAGGAAACGAAGCTGGAGTCTTAATTGGGCATCGGATATACATTCAATGCGGATAAATATCCGGACAGCAGCAGAGGCCTGTGCATCTTTGGAACTCAGTGCGGACAAATGCCAGGACAGTAGCAGACCGTGGTGCTCCTGTGGGACCTTGTTGTTGCACAAGTTTTGCACTTCCGTGATTCGCTGTCATGTGTTCAGGCGGCCACTTGACACATGGAGCGTACACTCCATCTCGACGCATAAGCGCCACGTCACTTTTCTACGAGTCATTGCCGTACGGCTTGGACCCCAAGACGGGGCTCATAGACTACGACGACCTGGAGAAGGTAGCCACTGTGTTTAGGCCCAAAATGATAATTTGTGGGCACTCAGCTTATCCTCGGTATGTCATCGGTGCAGGCTTTGTTACGGCCATGTTTCTCAGCTGTCACCAGGGCTTCGTGACCTGTCGCCACGAGTGCTTCATGGCCGGGTGTTCAGGTGCATTTTGGGAGTGGATCGATAGGCATCAGTTGCGTTCAGCTTTCATTGGGCTTTGCAGCTTTGCAGCTTGCTACTGGCCTTTTTTCTTTTTTTCAGGGCTTACTTTTCTCGTGCCATTCCACTCGCAGGCAGTACCTTTGCAATTTTGGGGCTGAATCTGCGCAGGCTGCTGGACTACAAAAGGTTTAGAGAAATTGCAGACAAAGTGGGGGCCATCCTTTGGTGCGACATGGCTCACTTTAGCGGCTTCGTCGCCGCTGGAATATTTGAGTCGCCTTTTAAGTACTGCGATGTAGTGACAACGACAACTCACAAGACGCTCAGGTTCGAGCACTTTATCCGTCTGACGTGTGGCAGGCACTTGTGCACTATTTTTGCCTATGCGATTACTTGGAGCAGCAGTTGTGCTTTGTTAAGTTATCATGCCAGAAGGATCCCCTTTGTGCTTCATATGCATGCCCTCCACCACACCAGCAAGCAGACAGCAGGGTCCCTCCTATGCATCAGATGCTCTTGCTGTGTCTGTTTGTAGGGGCCCTCGTAGCGGGATTATCTTTGTCAATACTAGGCGCGTACCAAATGGAGCCTCTAGAATTGACTCAGCAGTCTTCCCTGGGCTGCAGGGAGGACCGCACGAGAACCATATCGCAGCTGTTGCTCACCAGCTCAAGCAGGCACGTGACACAGGGAACCGTTTATCGTAATCGTTCAGCTAAGATTGGTGTAGCCTCGTATCAGCGATCAATAATGATTTATCTACTTACAGAGACTTCGCGACGTCACTGCAGCTGCAAACACATAGTACGTGAGGTGCGGCCACAACAACGAAGTGCGTGAGGAAAGTGCATCTGCGTTCAGACCTGCACGCCTGAATGGCGTGCATTTTCGCGCTGTGTATTAGAAAACTGCAAGGTGCTGGCGCGTGAGCTACAAAATCATGGCTTGCAGCTCGTCACTGGTGGGACAGACAACCACTTGCTGCTCCTTGATTTGAAGCCTCAGGGCCTGACAGGTGAGGTGAGAGAGCGATGATAATTAAGCAATTACGCTATTAGCAAGTATCTTCAGGTTGGCGCAGTGACAGTATGCGTACACTCTTCGAGGCCCTGCGTGGATACTTATCTGCGCCCAAATGAGAGGGCCAGCTCAGGAAACCATGTGTCCAGCTCGTCCCTCAAGCATCCAGATGGATTCATATGTCTTAATTCTAAAAGTTTTAATGAGTTATGACGGCGCAAAGATAGGTTATCGTTTCTTTCGCGAGCAGGCGCGAAGCTTCAGTTGATTTGTGATATGGCCAACATCACGTTGAATAAGAATTCCATCGCTGGGGACTCATCAGGAATTCCAACGGGTGGGCTAGGGTATGAGTGTTTAGGGGCTTAACATAGGGGATGTGGAGGGTCATCATAATACTACTTGGAGGATCATCAGAGTAGTGTGGGGTAGATTGTGCCACCGATGGCACCGCTTGTTGTCGAATTGGTACAGAGGCAGCTCGCTGCGGAACCGAAAATGACTAGGTGCCATCTACGGCCGGTTTTATCATTTGAACGTGGTTTGCAATAGCCAAGTAAATATAATTTTATGCACAAGTCTGCTCCGATCCTCAGGTGTGCGCATTGGGACTCCGGCCATGACGACTCGCGGCTTCGGCGCTGAGGAGTTTAAGCTGGTTGCAGATTTTATCAGGGAGGCGGTTGACATTTGCTGTGAGATTCAAGGTATGCCTTAACTAAGAGCACAATGTGCGTGCATTTGTACATGTGAACAGATGTGCAAACAGGTAAGAGGATTATCCGTAGGAACGTGCCTGTTCGTATACTGAAAAGCTCGCATAGAAGAGACATAACTGATACGTTTATACACCGGCCGAGCTCGCCTTTGGGAAGCTTGCTGTAGAAAGCAGCTTTGTTCCCCTCGGTGAGGTGGTCTCTACAGTGAAGTGAAGCGACACACGTTGGGGAATCACAAGCAGAGAGCGAGTCATAGACAGCAGCACCGGCTGTATGGTTGTAATGTAAACTGCGCTGCTTTTTTGGTTCTAGAGAAGTCGGGAAAGAAACTCGCGGAGTTCCGAAAGCATGTCAGCCCTTCTCACCCTCGCATTTCAAATCTGCGAGATCGGGTAAAGGCCCTCGCTCGTAGCTTTCCCATGCCCGGTCGTCCTGACATATGAAGAGCTGTGTGGGGAAAAATTAAGAGCAATAAGCAGATAGTTTGGCCAAGCTACTGGCCGTGCCTGAGGCTCAACTATGAGCTTTCGCTCCATAGGGGCCCTTTTAAGACCGGCCTTCCTTGAATATGTTCAAAGCTTGCGCAGATGAGGACTGCGTAGTGGGAGCCTTATCTTGGTTTTGGATGAAGGACTATTTTCAGCGCTTCAGCACGGGGCGCACGTACAGTTACTTGTTTCTGCTCTTCGTTCAGTCCAGCTAGTCTCAGGATGTGTGGGTCTTTCTTAGGCCTATTAGTTGTGCCGCCGTAGCGGAAACGTGATCATGCTTGTTGCTAACGCAGTATGCAACATTGGTTTTTGCTTATCAGCAGTAGGGAACTGGGGCGAGCAAATGGAGATGCCCGTGCGAGTGAATGAGGGTTTTAGAACTAGTTTTGCGAATAGGACTCCCTCTTCAGTGGAAACCGTTTTCTGGTCGCACTAGGTCTATTGTTGGGTGGGCCGTAATAGTCTGCGCTACGCAGCAACAATTATACAAAACCCTTTCCAGAATTCATGCCTCAGTGAACTCCGATGCTTTTGAAAGAAAGCCGGATTTTCCTTACACACCATTAGGCGTAACGTGCCTTGCCTTTTGATGATGTAGTGAATTCCCCAGGCAAAATCCTGCGGAACGAAGTGTAATCGGTCAGACTACCTCCCCCAGTAGAGGTAAGCTATAACAAAAACGAATGGCGTAGGCGGTGAAAACATATACATTACGCGCAGATGCATATGTAATGAATAAAGGCACGCATTTACACCATATATGGGCTTGCCACTTTCAGGATTATAGGGACAAACAATGGTGAATGGAGCTTTCCCATGTGCTTACGCTCTACATTTTAAGTCCAGCACGTGCGGGAAAGCGGTAAGAACTGGCCGCCATCCTTCAGTCACTTGTGGCGGCGAAAATCCCTAAAACATGGTGTGCTTACCTTACATATTTCCCTGCCGTTCATTGTGTTCGCGCCGAGTTGAGCAGTAACACATAGCCTGGTTCGCCTACACTTCGGACACCACATGCCACAGACTGGTGCTCTTGCTCCTTTTACCTCAGTCGAATATTGTACTTTTAGTGAGACACAATTTTGGCAGCAGTATCTCGGGTTATTCAGTTCTTTTCTTGTGCAGTTGCGTGCTACCTTCCGAGCCAATTGATTTTTGCGCCTTTTACGTTGCATTTCTGTACCATTGTCACGTGTTGTTACCTAGCCGTGATTTTGGTGTATCCGTTGGTGTCAAAACCACCGTACTGGCGTCGCTGCATTCAACTTATTTGGTCGTGATATCTTCAGTTTCTCCTTTCGAACGCCGGTCCAGTGGACTGCTGCCACTGCAGGCAAAGCATTAAAATGTTCCTCTTTGTCATCATTTTGCTTGTTTACTCTTATTTCCAACGTTTTATCTTATGTAAGAGCATGAAGAAGATAAGAGCTCAAAGTGCTGGACACGCTCAAACGCAGACCCAAGGAGACCCAAACAACCCCCTAGTCGGGGTGGCAGCGCCACGATCGCAATATTACGAAGGGTTAGCAACACAGAATTCTTTCTCATTGGCCTGCTATCTTCCCATAACTAATTATTTAAAATATCAAGATCTCGGGTATCTTGACAATTTCTGCAGCTGGCTTTAGTGGAAACTGTCGATTGCTGTGGCTGGCCACCACGCCGCACTGGCGGAGGCGCTACTGCCTGTTTATCGTTTGCCTCACTTGGTAAAGCATTGCCTTTTTTGCTTCATGTTTTGCTGATTTTGAAGGAAATGCTGAAGGAATTAAGCAAGGGGCAACATGGATTAGCAGCGGCTGAAGCAAGCCTAGTAGGAGCCACCCATGCAGCTGACTGGGTGCTTCGCGTTGAATTTTCCTAGTTTTGTCAGACATCAACACGACTGAGTATCAAGGAAGATTTTAATTGAGCAACTGGTACTTCAATAGTGGGACCTTCCCGTTCTCTTCCCGACAAGGAGTCCCACTTCTCCGTGTGCGAAGGAAGGCGACCGTTCTACAAACCAGCATTTAGGACCAAACGGGCATACAAGATAGCTAATTCCTCTTAAGCTCCAACAGCGGCACAGCTGTTTTTTTGCAAGATGTGCAACCTTCTAGGGGCCTGCTGCGGGGGAGCAAAAAGGGCGTTCCGATGCTGCTCTCTCCGCACTTTTGCCTTCATATGGCTTGGCATCAGTAAGCTTCAGCGTTTACGACCTTCTTTATTCCAAAGAAGGAGCTGTGCCACCACACTTCAGCAGCATCCAGCGACACTGTGCCGCTACCTTCGTGGAACGTGATTCAAGACGTATTGCGCAGTTTTCCTAGTTGCCTAATATTGCGCGGCAGCCATGTGGGACGTCCAGCAGTATATACGGGTGGTATCTGCGTTTGATGTTTCTCCCTATAGGTGTCATTCTTGCGTTGGTGCAATTTGTGGCGGGTGCTTACTTGACATCCTATTTGGGCCCAGTAGATTCACTGTTGGAAGATATAAGGGACAGGATAATGACTCTTGATGACCCCACTACGGCCCTGAAGTACTACAACGTTATATCTGGCAGTCTGGCTGTCCTCTGGAAAACAATGACTTTACTTACTACAGTCCGCGGTAGGCGACATAGTACTACAGTGAAATATCTCCAAGGAGGGCTGTACCCATATCTGAGCATACAGTGAATGATTATTCTGTCGTTTCACTTAGTAATTTAACCTGTATGCAAATTTGTTGCAGGAGTATTCGACACGGTCGCCGTCATTTGCTGGGGCGTCGGGTTCTACAGACGGAAAATAATGCTCTTATATGTCTTTATCGGCATGATGGCTGTCGACTTCTTTCTCGACTTCTGCCTCTTTATAATTCTCATGATCGTTGTCAATGCTCTCTACATCGCTTTTTTCTTTCCTGTGAGCCAGAGACCCTGCAACGTCCCCATTCTGTGGCATATCGTACCTCCTAGCACCCACCGACGCGTTCTCAGAAGTACTGCTGCAAACATACCACTTTTTTGGTTTCTCTTGTGACACAGACTTTATAATGTTTTTCACGCGGAAAATGTCTCTTTCTGTTCTTCAGTCCGCGTTGGCGCTGCCGTTTGTTCTCTACGGCTGGGAAGCGCTGTTGGGGTGAGAGTCCAGCGGCGCACATCGGTGTACTCTGACACGTATACAGTTGTGTGCATAGGCGCGCACTATGGTGTCATCCTACCTGAACTGCTCCTACAGGGTGGGCCTTTTGTCCAAGTCTATGCTGGCTCGTACATGCTTTCTGATGCGTTTTTCAGGCCGTATGTCCTGCATCTTCTCCTCAGTCATGCATTCGGTGGGCGCACCTCTGCAGAAAACTGCTAGAAATTGACTTATATGACTGAGACGTTCTCAATGCAGCTTTTGGCACATTGCTAATGCGCTTTTGTTCTTCGGGCTTTATCTGCTAATTTTGTTTACTTAACCACTTCAGCCGCAGATTCGAACACCTGAGCCCTCTTCTACAGCTGCCCGAGGCAGGAGTTTGTCGCAGTGCCTTTTGTCCTGTATCGAGAGAAGAAGGACTCTGGAATCTATTCTGTGTACTACGTAGTAAATGGGTAGTGAGGTGCGGTTGTACGCAGTTATGAGCGTGGGGGGCGATGGAACAGAGATGAAGAGTTGGAAGGAGGTCAAGGAGCTTCAGGAGAAAGGGACTGCCAAAGGTACGCCAGAAGGGCCCTCCACACCCTGGTCCGAGGGTGGAGTGTGCGCAGAAGCAGAAAGTTGGGGGACGCAGCATGCACCAAACCTGCTGGGCAAATGCTTGTAATGTTCTTGGCGTGCACACGCTATTACCCTTGATGCTGCGTGAGTTTCTTAAATGCATAGGAAGGGTTTCCTACTCTCCCCACCCAGCTTCTTGATTATTTCTTTGTGTTTGGGAACTTGCAGAAAAACAAGGCAAATCTGAAGAGGCCCGGCTGTTGGGAGACTCGTCAGGGGAAGGGAAAGTACTGGATGGAGGGACAGATGCTGACGATGAGGACACAATAGCTGTGGCGCAACAAGAAGTATAAATTCATTTGGATAGGTGCATGCAATTGCCTTGTGCTTAGTTATAGTGCAAGGTTTGGATTTCTTGTCGATTTCCGGATGGGATCTTTATTGTTTCACCTACATTGCAGCTTTCGACTGCGAGCCGATACGGTCACAATGAAGTGCTTACCTGCCGGCTTTCCGAAGAGGCACGGGCAACAAAGCATAAGTGGAAAGGATCCACTCCACTTATGCTCAGTCCTTTGCGTGTCAGCTAGAAGTGTAGTTGTATTGTCAAAGCCGCAACGAACGGCACCCATCTACGAAGTCAGCCCTGTTCGGCTTAAGGCTTGGGCTAGCGCGGTTCTTTGACACTCGTGTGAAAATGCATGAGCACTGAATCGAGACGAAAACCGTACAGAAAGATGTGCGCATGTCGCAATGCAGTGTTACTTATGAATGGAAATTAACGTTGAGAACTTTGGGTTCTTGTAGAGCAATTTAGTATGCCTTGACTCTTTCCACTGGGTAATTTCTTAGGTATGTTTCATTTGTTGAAGCTGCTGGCAACAGTCAGATTGTCATCTTCTGGGGTACTTCGAGTGTTTCGCGGGTAGCTGCTGAGAATTATAAGCCTACTCGTTTCATCTTACCCACGACACCCTTTCCTCTTAATCTTCTGCATTTCGCTGTAATTGGACCGCCTTATTGTCTGATAGGTGTAGCTAGCTAGGCTAAGGACGTCATAGTTTCATTGCGGCTTCCAGCTTCCGCTTTCGTGTTATACAGTTTTGGCTAACTTTCAGCTAGCTTTTGGAAAGAGAAACCTCAGGGACCTAGGCATCTTTTGAAGTCGTTTGGTCGTGCTGGTAAGTGTAGTTTGAGTTTACGGAAAGG
The DNA here is from genome assembly GCF_000499385.1 of Eimeria necatrix. Classification (NCBI taxonomy): domain Eukaryota; phylum Apicomplexa; class Conoidasida; order Eucoccidiorida; family Eimeriidae; genus Eimeria; species Eimeria necatrix. The sequence continues at coordinate 43,606 of NW_013651666.1, read as the reverse complement.
TGAGTTTAGCGCGTACTGATTCGTGCTATTTACCAGCGGAAGAGGGAACAAGGCAGGGATATTTCACGGAAGGTCTGTCTAACAACTTTTCCACGCTGCGTGAACAAAAAAAAGTCTCACTGTATGCATATTGAAATTTTGACGCTCGGGCAGCGGGAAGGCTACATCCACTAGCCGCGAAGAGCCAGCATGGAGGTGCTTGTGCGTGTCGGTCTGACATCAGCACCCATAGGATCCCCGGCACCATCAATGCAGGGCATTGTAAACTGGTGAAAAGCGGAAGTCCTTGATAAAGTACCTGCATTCACATTCAGCAGCTCTTGTGCTGCCTCGTAGAGATTCGCTGACCCATACAATTCGTCCTGTCATACGTTTTGATATATCTGTCTGGCAAATAAGCCATAACCACCGGAGGAAGAAGACCTTGAGTACCCTGTTAAAATACAGAACGCAGAACACATGTAGCGAGAACAAGACGTGGAACATCACTGAACTACACAGTCAGTTTCACTGCCACACACACAGCCAGGTAGATGGGCTCATCTGAGACTGCTTGCTAAGAGGCTTCTGCCAATGAAACAGCAAACGAGAGCAGGCAGAAAGATTTTGTCTCTGCCTGTGAGAGGAGAAACGAAAAGACTGACAGTAATAGCAGACAGCTTCTTTTTCTCGAGCTCTAGGAACAGCCGCGATGCCATCGACATCTTGCGCAGAGTGGACCTTCTACGCATTATATCCACCACTGTCTCCTCCACTGCTGCGTTCGATAGAGCTTTTTGCAGCTCGTGCATGCGGTCAGCAGATATACGTTCAGATGGGTCGTGAGCATTCACATAGTTGCCAGAAGTCGCATCAAAGGTAAACTTTCGACTCTCGAGGGCCCGCGCTAAACAGAAAAGAGACAAATATAACAAGGTACAATAAATGCAAGAAATTAAATGCAGATAAAATGCAAATAGAATCCAACAGAAAAGTAGTAGATGAGAAACAAAATGACACAAATTCGGCAGCCTCGTTCAAACAAAAACCTCTCAGCATACAGCCAAGCCCTGGTTACGCATGGGTGTACCCAAACGTATACATTTTTAATACACAAAATCGCCGTAGTGATTTCTTTTTACCTTCTCCTCCCAAAGGTTCCACAGGAGTATTTGTGACTGCGTTCCACTGAGTGACTCCTGGCACGTAAATGCCTGAGTTGCGCATTTGTATGCCTGATGTCTGGGTTTCCATTCCAAGCTTTGAGCACTCCTTGTCAAATCTCTTCGAAGTGAATCCAGTGTACGAGGAGAGAGCTCTTGTGTAGTCCCACGAAGGTGAAGTTGCCGGGGGACGCTGCCACTCGCCCTCACCCACCATCTTACTCAGGTCTTCTGTTTCTACCGTGTTCTGCTGCAGTTGCTGCATTGCAGCCTGGTTTAGCGCGTCCGCATTCATCAAGGCTGAATCGCCCTCGCCTTGCTGCCACTGTGGATAACCGTACTGCTGCTGCTGTTGCTGGTATTGTTGGTACTGCTGCTGCTGCTCTAGCTCCCACTGCTGTTGGTCTACCCAGTGCTGCTCCTGTGAAGGACCTTGCTGCTTCTGCTCTGGAGCCTCCTTTTGAACGTTCTGGCCGCTGTAAAAGTGCCGCAAACTGATATTGGTTGCCTCCATATCGTCCGTCGAAACCCCTCTGGGGGTCACGTACAGCGAGCTGCTGCCCCTGCTGCTCTCCATCCTGCTGCGTCAAACTGTTGAGATCTGCAATTTAAAGTCGCATATATGAGCAAACCGGTTGGAATAGACGATGCTCGCTTTGTTGCACTCGACTGAATCGCACAAGTGGCGGAGGGAGAGAGCACTCGTTGGGTTTTTTGTGATCCACCCACATCCTTAAGCTCTAGCATTTCTCTGGCGTTGTTGTTGCAAAGGCTAGATTAAGCTTAGTTCTTTACTATGGCCATGCGAATGGGTGGCGCGGCTCAGCGGTGAGTTGTTGCGTGCTTGAGGGGTACTGAGGTGCCGCTGGGCCTTACAATGCCACAAATAAATTATGATCAGAGCAAAAACCATTACTTGACTTACTAGGAAACGCGCGAGGAATGTAGAGCTGATGAGGAGGTTCTGTGTAGGAGTCCAGTCCTTCGGCTCTGTGCCGACAAGGGTGACGAGGCTCGACCTGAACTGTAAGTAATTAAGCTTCAGAAAGGAACGACCGCAAAGGAAAATCTTACTGATGAATAAGAACTGATAGGAAAAAGGGAAGTTAACGAAACTAACAAACATGCCATGCTACAAAGCCGAAGACTAGCGAACAGCAACTGCTCTCCGCAGCAGCAACGACAGCAACAGGCGCTGGGCTCGATAGCTTTATCTGCGCCTCGCAGGCCAGTCCCGTCGTACTGCGATTACTGTTGCCCAGTTTGCATTTTTTGCGTTAGTCAAGAGAACCTGAAACATTTGTGCATGTAAAAATTCTAAACCGTCTTCCTGCGGGACCGAGCCAGCAACTTGCCGGTCCGTCGTTTCGTTGTTGCCGTGCCTTCTCATCTGGGCCCCAACCTAATTCCAAAGTACTTATATCAAATAGAGTTCTGTTTTCTAGGGGCAACAGTGCAGCAAAAGAGTCAGACATAGCGGAGATGGACTCAGGGGGCTCTGGGCCAAAGCTGATACTCATACTTACTCTGATCGTGGCGTGCTTGCTTCCCTTCGCGCCGTATCTCATCCATTTCCGGACGCTCTCTCTGCACCCTGTATTCTTTCCCCTTTCATGCGTCATAGGTCTGGCGCTGTTGGTGGCTGTCGTTTATTCGGTTTTCCGCTGTACAGCCGTTGAGGAAGAAGCGAGGCGGGAGAGAGCTTTGGGCCGTCTCAGGGGCTCGCGCTTCCACAGCAGTAAGCGCTGGAAACAATAAGGAATTCCCTGATAAGGTATCTCTTTAAGGCCTGCTTAAGACCGTCCGATCCCATTCGTTTCCCGCGGGCGCGTCCACGCTGAGTCTGAGCAATACACCACCAGGCGCTGAACATGGCTACCGACAGCAGCATCACATCGGCGTTCAACGCCGCTGCTAAGGGAAAGCCCTCATTCCCTGCAGATCAGCTGGCCACAGCGGCTCGAGCAGCAGGAGCATCTCCTTCCCTGGCTGAGTTGAAGGCATTTGCGAGTAAATGCGGGGCTGAGGTGAACTCGGGGATGTTCGCAGACTTCTGTCGCAAGACTTCGCATGTGGACTCAGCGGATGATCTGTTGAGTTTATTTCAGTCGATGGATCTAATGGGTACAGGAAAAGTAAGGAAAACTGATGTCAAGAAATGTCTCATGAACTTCGGCGAGGCCCTGTCGGTTCAAGAGGCTGACGCCGTCTTAGACGATATATTTCCGAATCAGGAAGATATTGATTATCAAATACTTGTACAGAAGTTACTACAGTAAACAGGCATAAGAGGCTTTGGCGCATGCAAAGATATGACAGGCACCAGACGTGTAGGTGTACATAAACATGCTTGCAGTATGCATATACATACTTAAGCCTGCTGTAAGCATATCATTATGTGGATGATTTGTATATTTTGGGGCTCCCTTTCACTTCTTCTTCCCTGATTCCTCGGTGCACGGAGCTCACGAACGGCAACGGCCAGAGCCACCGCGCAGTGGAAAGAAGGGAGATCGCCTAGACACAAGGAGAAATATGCAAAGAACAAAAGATACATTCTGTTTTAGGAAAAGTGACAGTGGCAAGCGACGGCGTGACCTTGAAGGTGGCTTGATGCTCCCAGCAGAATTCCATTCTTCAGTGGCAGTGAAGGCACATCGGCTAGTGGTAGCAGCACATGCAAGATTACCGCGTTCGGCAACCGTCATGACAGGCGGGAGGTTCACAGTGGTGGAGAGAGGACTCCGAAATTCTTACTATGAGAGTTCCGCCGACATGCCATGTAGAAGCCTCTGTGTAAGGACAGAGATAAGCAAGAAAGAACAGTTTTGAATGCGATGTGTTTTGAATATAATGGCTTTTAAGCTGCATCACCGGGGAAGCGCGTGGCTCTTTTTTTTTTGCTGGGAGCTCCGTCCCGTCTTCGTAGCGTCAAGTGCGTAGCCCCTTAGCCATATTTTCAGCTCCTCGCTTCCTGCATGGTGAACTCTGCGCGTGCGCCTTTACTGCTTAAGTCGCGGCGACCCTACAGTGAGCTATCTTTTCGGGCTTTGCGCTCCCTTTCCTGTCTAGCGTGGCGATCATCTTTTGCGGCTGCCCTATGTACGACAATTGCAACTGCCCGATGCGTGTATATACTGTCACTGGCGAATGCAAATGGCCAGCTACAGGCGACAAACATTCAGGCAACGTAGTACAGAGACTTCCCAATTAAAAGCTCAATTGAAACTGTGCACAGTTCAGCTCGCCCCGGAGAGATGGGCTTGGATAAAGACGGTGGGCACAGCGTAATTTCTACAGTCCCCCCGCAAGAATTTCAATTAATCACTAATTTAGCCCGTCAATTGATAAACCATCTAATCAACGCGTCAATTGATTGCTTGGTCAAAGCAACTCAGGAGGCAATGAAGCGCTGAGTACAGCGAACACGAAACGACAAAAAGTCACGCTTTTACTCCTTTCGATTGTAGAGGAACATCCCTTACACTTCTAAAAGGTGCCAGTAGAGACTGCTACACAGTTCAACTCTTCTGACACTTTTGTCTCCGCCATGAAGAAGTCTCCAACCATCATGCTGGGCCGAGCTGCCTCTTCGTCTGTCCTCGCTGCCTTTTCTGTCTTCACCACTTTCTGTCTTTGTCTCAATTAATTGTCCATGTGCCGAGGAGAGGGGGGAATGAAGCCGAGGAACTACTACTCTCCAATATTTGTGGGGCCGCAGTGCTTCCCGAGCACTCGCAAGACCCGAGGCCCGGACGCCTCTCGGCAGATACGGAATTAAATCGGAAATGAAACATGCAACCACTGCGACGAAGGCTGTCCTTCTGCCTGCATACTGTTCTTCACCGTACAAGTGTAAATACAGTTAACAGACAAACAGCAGACAGGACTTTGAACATCAGCGACAAAGGTCCTCATAGCACGTGCTTAGAAAACCTTTAAGAAGCACTGAAACCATACAGCCATGGAAACTGAACACTAAACGCTGATGAGGCATTGGCCTGCTGCGGCTTCCCGGTTCTGCGGTCAGCCTGCACTTTGAGCCAGGAGACAGTCGAGACAACGAAACTCCCCCCTAACTACAGAACATAAAACAAGCAAGCTGCCTAACCAGCAGTTGCAGTAGAAACGCGCACAGGCGAAGAACAGTGAAGGCTCCACTGCGCCCACCAGCCGCCTTCTGAGAGCACACTGCACTGAAAAGCCATAACCAATGCGCTGCTCCAGCACAGGCAGCTACAGCAGGAGGCTCACCCACCGCGCACAGACTGCTCCCACGGCAAAGGTGGAAGCTGGTAACCAATGTAATAAGCGGTGATGGGCCTAGTGCTGCCTGTGCATGCAGCAAAAAGCGTCTCCGCGCAATCCCTGAGAAAGACCGAAAAGCCCGAGGCTCCCTCAAAAAGACTCCAAGGCCGATCAGGCAGATGCAGCAGCTGCATATGCCGAATAATGCCTTCCAGGGCAAACAGCAACGCGCGACGCAGCCACCGAGGGTTGCCAGAGCTGTTGTAGGCGCATAGAAGAGCCATGCCATTGCCCCCTATGCCGTGGCACACACCCAAACCCTTACACAACAGGCCTCGCTGCCACGTTATGTTTCCCATTGTGTCCAGCCACACCATGAAGAAGCCCAAATTCTCTCTCGATTTCAGCTCCGCGTCTGCGCTGGTAGATGAGCGACGGCGGTACAAATTCGGCATGTGTTGCTCCTGCTGCTGCCGCTGCTTCTGTCGGTGCTGCTCCTCCTGCGTTGGCCGATCTTCTGGAAGCAGGCCGTTTTCGCTGCTAAGAGAGCCCTGCTGGTGCCGCTGATACTGGGCATACGCCAGCGCCTTTTCTCTGTGCAAGTCCACTGCCCAGCAAATCAGAGGCACAAGTCCAGGGGCTCCGTGACACCACTGGACAAGCAGGTCTCGGTCGCTGCCGATGCTGCTCTTGAGATTTGCTGTGTCTGTGAGATGGAAGCGCAGCAGCGCCATCAGAGAAGAAAGACACAAACGGCGCACCGTGTCTCGCAGTGAAGCAGCAGCAGCCAACCCGTCATGGCAGCACAGGAAAGCACTGGCTGCAGGACAGAAGATAGGCATATCTTCTCTTTCCCTGTGCTGCATTGCGCTGCACACGGTAGCAGAGCAGGCAAGCAGCCGCGCAGCAGCTGACTCTGCTTCCTCCCGGATTGCTTCCTTGCTCAGCTCTGCCTCCCTTGCAGCTGCAACAACTGCTGCCGCAGCAGACCCGCCGGCCCTCGCCGCCGGACCAGGGAAGCAGCCCGCCGCAGCCGCGTGGTACAGAGTGTCTACAGCCTGCTGCAGCTGCAAGAGGATTCCACAGATGCCGTGGGCTGCGCCCAAGTACTGCTTGCCGTGCCACTCATACAGCAGCGGCAAGGGGGAAGCCTTGGTGAAAGCAGAAGCAGCAGAAGAGTGCAGGCGCTGCTGCTCACGCGGCTCTAAAGATCTGATGCTCCCCTTCTCTGCCACTACAGCTTCCACCCGACCATGAGCCACCAGCTGCCCCACTAGCTGCGCTATCAAAGACAGAACCAACACGCGCGTTGCCTGCTGCTCCTCAGGGAGTTCCTCCGGCCAGCCCGATGCGGACTCTTGGAGGCCGCCGTCAATGCTGCTGCTGCTGCCGCCACTCTTGTGGCTCCTGCTGCTGCCGCTGCCCTTATAGCTGCTGCTGCCGCTGCTGCCAAGTCGGAGAGAGCCACCGTAGTTCAGCGAAAGAGGCCACGGGATGCGGCCGCTGCCCACACCGACAGACACTGTGGAAGCAGCTCGCAGGTAAACCTCCTGCAGACTACTCTGGCTGCTGCTGCTTTTCCTGCTGCTGCTGGCTGTGGTGGTTTGAATACCTTCATCACAGTCTCTGAAGAGCCCGGCTGAGCAATCCTGCGTGCTTTCTGCTGCGTCTTGTTTCCCGTCTTCTTGCGACTGCCTTCTCACCAAATCGGAAAAGAAAGAACGATATTGGGGAGGGGGAGGCGGCAGCCACAAAGATCGAGTAAACAGCAGCGCGTACAGCAGCCCCGCCCGTCCATACAGCAGCTCGCACTCCTCTGGCTGCATGCGTGAGATAGCAGCAGCAGCAGCTGCTGCCAGGCGACGCAGCACCAGGAACGCTTCCTGCTGCAGCAGGAAACAGCACAACAAGCTGCTCAGCAGCGCCGCCTGTAAGTCTCTGCTTCATCGAAAAAGCAGAAAAAAACACTTCTTGCATGCACAGAAACTGCACTGGGATGTGGGCGGTGGAAAACTATCCGCGGGCACTGCTGCACATGCAGCAGAAACAACAGCAGCAAAGCTGCGGGAAGCAGCAGCACTAAGTGAGAATGTGAAAACTGCTGCTTGCCTCTCTCTTCAGAAGATGAAGGGCCACCGCAGTCAGCGCCAAACGGCCAACTTGCCCCTGCAGAAAGGTGAAGCGGCGGCGCAGGGATTTTTCTGCTGCTTCCGCTGCTTCTGCTGCTGAAGAGCCAGCAGCCTCCACCCCATATCCTGCAGACAAAATGGCAAGGGCTTCATTCAAGGCTTGCTCTGCGAGAGGCGGCACTGCAGCATCCTCCCGCGAGGCTTCTTGCGACGGCCACACTGCTGCTGCTGCTGCTGCTGCTGCTGCTGTGCTTTCGCCCCTCTCGCCTTCGTCTTCATAGGAAATGCCGGACCGCCGCCGCTCCGACTCAGCTGCTGCCAAGATCCTCTCCGCCTTCCTGCGCTCCACACAGGCACAAAACAGCAGCAGCAGCAGCAGCAGCGTTCAAGAGGCACAGGCAGCAGCAGCAAGGCAGCCGCAGAAAAGGCCGGCGCGCAGAGCAGCGGCTTCAGAAGATGACTGGCAGCCGCAGCAGGAGCAGCGGATGCAGAAACAGTAAGAACACAGCAGCAGCAGCACAAACACGAGCAGCAACGCCACCAGCAGCTGCTGCAGCAGCAAACTGAAATGACCCTTGCCTGATAAGGGCGTAAGCTACCCCGGCGTCGCCTGAGTAGATCGAACCGGGACCTGAGTTGTTGTTTGCCACTAGGCGGTCCATGTAGTCTGCTGCTGAGTCAAGAAGGTCCGCGAGAGACAACAAGCTGCTGCTGCTGCTGCTGCGGCCTATTTCCTCCACTGCTGCCATTGCTGCAGCTACTCTCTCTGGGCTCCACCAGCCGGAGCAGCCCAAAGAGCCCGCAGCAGCAGATGCAGCGCGCCGAAGCTCCGCCGCGTCATCACTGAGGAAGGGGGGAAAGCAGCGACTCGTCATTGCGCCGTTCCGGCTTTTGATTCTCCCGCTGCTGCTGCTGCTGTCTTCGCTAGTGCTGCTGGTGCAGTTACTGGTGCTGCTCTTGCTTCAGCTGGAGTCCCTGCTACTTGCTTCCTGCTGCTGCTGTTGCCGCTCCTGTCGTTGCTGCTGCTGCCTCCGTTGCTGTTGCTGTTGCGCATTGAGCTGCAGCGGCTGCTGCTCCGGGGAAGAGGATCCAGCCTGGGGAATAAAACAGAATGATGTGCGAGGTGGACCAATTAAATTGCATGACCCGTGAATGTGCATGCGACAGTTGCCTTTGCTGCCGCTGCTGTGGTTATTGCGGCTGTATCGCCTGGTTCCCGCTGTTCCCGCAGATTCTTGCGCTGCTTCTACAGCCTTCTACAACCCTTTATGCAATTAAGTAGATATATAGAGATTAACACAGTGTTTGTATGACTTGAAGAGCAAAAATGGCGAAGGCGCCTTGTTGTTGACCGGCAGCGTGTTCACCGGGTGAGGCCGGGGAGCAGCGAAAGGAGGTGAAAAACTGGGGAGACGGTGTATATACAGCCGAATCAAAACAGCGCGAGTCATCTGAATCGAGAGAAGGAACTTTTATTTGGCAATCCCGAGCGGTTTAACGGAACAGCTCCCACCCCGTCTCTGATCGAGCTTGGGGGCCCTTTGTGGCTGTGCTGCTGCAGCGCTACCATTGAGTGACACCCGTGCATATCTCTCCCGTTTCGCCTCTTCTGACTTTTCCCGTTAAAGCTTCTTCCTTATTTCGCTCTTTTGCACGTTTAACCCCCCGCAGACACACTGCCGGCGTGTGCGGATACGGGGGACTGCCAAGGCCACCACTGCGAGCAACACGGGCCCGCAAGAACAACTGAAGTGAAGACAGTCGCGTTCTGAGGCGTTTAGAGTCGCTCTGCTGCAGCATTACTTGATTTAGCGCCGGTCATAGTGCCCAGAGACAGTGGAGGTCTTCGAGCTTCGGCCCTGCAGGAGGGGGGACCCCGACGCCGTTGCTGGAGGGCAAAGGCGAGGGAAACGCCAGCAGCAGCAGCAGCAGAAGTAGCAGCAACAACAATAATTGCAGCAGCAGCAGCACACGATAGGAGACGTGGTCGATGGGTGGGCGACAGGCTGTGGAACCTGCGAGGCTGGGGGCAGCAGCAGCAGCACGGGGCAAGCCGACAGGCACACCCGCACAACTAGACAATTTTGAAATGGAGAGCAGCAAAGCATAGTTAGACTGCAGCAACAACAGCAGCAGCAGCAGCAGCCTCCGCGGCGGCACCATGAAGTAGCAAAAGCAGCAAAACAAGGTCGAAAATGACGGACGCAGCAGGAGCTTAGCACCAGAAGAACACTGACACAATAGTGGCTGCTTACAAATAGCAGCAAATGCGACATAGGTACGGCAGCAGCGGCGACAAAAGAGCAGCGGCGAAGGATACTGCAGCAGCACCGCTGCAGCAGCAGGCAGGTTCAGCTCTTTGACAGGCACTTATCGTCTGGTGGTCAAAAGGCAACATGACCGTTTCCCCTGCAGCAGCAGCAGCAGCCGCCGATGCCGCCGCTGCAGCAGCCGAGGCAGCAGCACCCCAGCGAGAGTCGACTGAGGAGAGTGCGCAGCAGCAGCGGCCAGGGGATGTGGCTGTTGTTGCAGCAGACGCTGCTGCTGCTGCGGGCAGACTTTTCGAGAATCACGTGAAGGAGCGGGTGATGCAGATGCTGCTGCTGCTGAAGGAGGACCCGCAGCCGCAGCAGCAGCAGCTGCCGCTGCAGCAGCTGCCACTGCAGCAGCAGCAAACTTTCGAGAAGCCGCTGCAGCGGAAAACACATGACCGAGGCCACGCAAGGAAAGAGCGGCGCAGCATTTCGGCGCGGGCGGAGCGGGCCCGCAGGCCCCCCCACAGCAGCAGCAGCAGGAGCAGCAGCAGCAGGACTAGCAGCAGCCGGAGCAGCAGCAGCAGCGAACGGGAGGAGAAAGTGCAGTGCAGCAGCTGCAGAAGACTGCAGCAGCGCCTCAGAGTGGAGAAGCTGAAAAGACGCGCGGGAGATAGCGAAGCGAAGCAGCTAATTGCCCGCGTGGCTTCTCAAGTAGTTGGCCTCAGGTGCATATTTCTTTGGGATTCATTCTGCTTTTATTTGCTGCTGCCTATTTGATTCGTCTTTCCTTGCTGCTGCTGCTTGTCGACCTACTTTGCTGCTCTTTGCTGCTGCCTGTGGACTGCGGCTTCCACTGTGGGTGCGCCCGTTTGCTGCTTGTGCGGACTGCTGCAGCGGAGAGGCGCGGGAAGCAGCAGCAGCTGCTGCAGCTGCAGCAGCCACTGCCTCCTACAACAAGCAGCAGCAGCAGCTGCAGAAGCAGCAGCAGCTGCTGCTGGAGGAAAGGCGCCGCTCCGCAGCCCTACAGGACCAGATGCAGGCGCTGCAGACCGAAGTTGACAGACTGCAGCAGGAGCTGCTGCAGCGGCAGGAAGTTGTGCAGGCATCTGTAAGTGTTTTTGTGCTGCTTATTTGCTTTTGCATGTTCACATGCTCTTTGGCTCAGGACCGAAGCCAGAATGATGTGCCCCTCCGCTGTTGCTGCTTATGCTGCATCAGCATGCTGCATCATTGATAGAACAGCTGATGGGGCAGACAGACCCGTTGCTGCAGCTGGCACTGCTGCGAGTAGAGCGTTTAGGATTGCAGCTGCAGCAGCTGCAGCAGCGACAACAACGGCAGAAACAACGGCACCAGCTGCTGCAGTGCCAGCGGCAGCTGCAGTCGCTGCAGATGAAGCCGCTGCAGCTGGCGCCTCTGTCCCCCGGGGGCCAGGACCTGCAGCGGCAGCAGCAGCAGCAGCTGCAGTCGATGCAGCAGCTACAACAGCAGCAGCAGTGGCAGCAGCAACTTCTGCCGCGGGGAATTGATAGTGAAAGCAGCAGTGCAGATGGGCTGCGAGCAACGGAGGGGCCTGTGGAGGGGGCGTTGAGGACCATGATTTCGAGTGGTCCACAGCAGCAGCAACTGCAGCAGCAACTGCAGCAACAGCTGCATCAGCAGCAGCAGCAACAGCAACAGCACAAGCAGCAGCACCAGAAGCTGCAGCAGCAGCCAGCGTTGTCGCCTCCGGTGCCTCTTGGGCTGCTGCCGCTGCCGTCAAGGTCCGACACTGTATTGAATGTTCCTGCTGCTCCTCTTCCTGTCTCAGCTGCCAGCCCTTGCTGCAGCAGTGCAATTCTGACCCCCGCAACGGCGTTTGCTCGTGCTGCAGCAGCAGCAGAGGGGCTGCTCGACACGGGAGCTCCCGCAGACATGCGCCGCTGCTGCGGCTGCTGCTGCAGCAACAAACTGCCCGAAGTGGTGCTTCCCCCAATGCAGAGCGGGAGCGGGCGGCGGAACTCTTTGCTGTCAAATGCTAGTGTAGGTCGCGACCCGCAGGGGCCTCACGGGCCGCTCGCTGCAGTCCCAGGCCCAGTGCGCGTGACTGCTGCTGCTGCTGCTGCTGCTGCTGCACCGAGCTCGCTGCTCTCTCCGCCCGTCACGCTGCCGCCCCTGCAGAGCCAGCAGCCGAGGGCTTCGGGCCGCCTCTCTGCGCCCCCCCAGTTGGCCGCAGCAGCGCTGCCCAGACTGGCAGTCAGTGCTGCTGAAGGGCTTCCCACGGGGGTAGCGGGAGCAAGTGCTGCTGCTGCTGCAGCAAATTGGGGAATGTTGCTGACGCCGCCTGCAGCAACGGGCGGAGCTGCAGAAGCTGGACCGCTAACAGTGACTGGGGCCCCCAGGACGCTTCAGGAGCCGCGAGGCCAGGGGGGTCCGACGCAGCAGCTCTGGGGTTTGGAGAAGAGGCTTTTTGCTGCGGATCCACAGCAGCGGCTCAGCGCAGCCACTCGGGACGCAGCGGCAGAAGCAGCAGCAGCAGCAGCAGCAACCTCCTCAACCCAGCCCACGCCTCCCGCATGCCCCCATGTCTTTCCCACTGTCAGGCAGCAAACCAGGGATGCAGCTGTGTCTCCCGTGACGTGCCCGAGGGGCCTCTGCGGTTTGAGCCAGCAGCTGAGTCTGCAGGGAGCGAAGACGGCGGCCGACGGAGTGCAGCGGTGCCAGCACCAGCAGCAGCGGCAGCAGCAGCAGCACGCGCAGCAGCAGCAGCTGCTGGCCCAGGACGGACGGGACGTCCTGGGCGTCCCCGACAGCACAAGGGGAGCCTCTTCTCGGAGAGAAATGCCAAATTTGAGGGAGACAACGAAAAGCTGCTTAAGTGATGCACATCTGAGTGGATCTGGAGTTGCGAGGGAGGAAGGAGCAGCAGCGGGAGCAGCAACAGCCGCAACGGCAGCAGCGCAGCATCAAGACAACAGCAGCACTGCGCAGCAGCTCGGGCAGAGCTCCAGCTTATCAGTTTCATCTGTTGACCTGCAGCAACTCTCTTTGCTGCGGGTGCCTCTGAGGCAGCTTCTTAATGACCAACAGTCTATGCTCGAGCACTTGGACGCAGACTACGGAGAACCCGTAGGGCCAGGGGCCCCCAGTGTGGGCAGCAGCAGCAGGGGCCCCCAACAACCTGTGCAGCCTCCAGACAAACACCAAGCTGCTGCTGCCTCTGTGCAGGTAGAGCGGAGGAGGCATCTGCACCACAGAGATGTGGAAGTTAGAGTTTCAGTCCCCTTATCTCTGCTTAGCGGGGGCGACGCTGCAGCAACAGGGCCAACAGCAGCAGCCACAAGAGCAGCAGACACTTCCACAGCGCCAGATGGCGAGTAGCCGGCCCAGGCCCAGCTACTGGGACAGTGGGGAGCCACTGCTTTCACACGGGGCTGATGGACTTGTCAAGTCTCAAAGATTAGAGCCAGCGCGGCCACTGCACACAGCGTCTGCCTTTACTTTGTTGTGGCAGTTGGGGATTGAGTCCCCCAGCCTGAGTCCTACTGTGTCTTCGCCGACGCGCGCAGGCACGGGCGTTGGGGGCAGTTCTTTCCACTTCAGCAGCAACCTGCAACCTGCTGCTTCAGCTCGTCATGTGTACGTAACACTGTTCTGATGCGCGAAGTTATGTTCCACACACAGTCTTGATAATGCTCTTGGCAGGGAGAGGCGGCCTCAACTGCCACCCAGTTGAGCCCCACTCACATTTCTCTTGAGAAATATGACCTTTGGTCACCCTTTGAACTGGCGCTTCCGTTCTCAAAGCGGACAGAAGCATGGGCTCCCTTCTGCAGATCGTAGCGGTGATAATCAAGCTGATGGCTGCTACTTAGTGACGCTTCATCACTGTTATAGAGTCATTTAGTTGGTAGCTGCTACTTTGTGACACTGTGTCACCGTTAGCGCCTCAGAGCTTGAGGATCTCAGGGAGGTTCAGTTCGCGTGCACACGCGCTGAGTCCATCCGAGTCATGCGTCGTTTCACGGCGGAGCCTCTTTTTGATGTTTTTAATATGAATGTTACGTGTACAATGCACAAAGATGATCCTATGGTTCATTCCTCCAAGAAAAGGCCACTACTTTCGTACCACCCAGCTCGGCAGACCTCCCTTCTCTCGTACACCTCACATTGCCCTTAACCTTTTAAATCTCATTACCGTCAAGACAATGTTTATATCCGAGTCAAGTACTGCCTCCTGTAAGTCATGGCTTCTCTCCACCTCTCCCCTCAAGCTGTTGCACAGAGTAGACCCATTGAACCATCCCTACTCACTGTTATTGCAAATTAGCAGGAAAATGCTGCACATAAGTACGCAATATATGTATATAAATGAAACAAATTGGAGAATATTGATAAAAAATGTGCAAGAGCTACCGGGAATCGATGCCGCAGCGAGGTGACCCTGCCAGCGATGGGTGTTCCTTTAATAGAAAGACGGCAGTATGGGTTGGCCTCCTTCGGGAGTGCCATCTGTTAAAATTGGAACGATACAGAGAAGATTAGCATGGCCCCTGCGCAAGGATGACACGCACAAATCGAGAAGTGTAACCAATTTTTTTGCATTTTTTTTTCATTTCCGTCCACTTTTAAGCCTTTTTGACCAATTTCTCATGTCTTTGTCACTACAGCGCTGAACTCAGCGTTCTGAGGGTGGATGGAAAACTCGAATGAAATAAAAACGTCTTTGCTGCAGGGAGTTGCGAGAAATGCAGAACTTGCATTCGCCAAATACTGGATTCTTCACTCCGGGGTTGTTGCCTTGCCGCAAGCCTTCCCGTAGAGAACTGTACTGTCCTGCCCCATCCACTCCTAGATATGTATGTTTTGAACTTGAAAACATTAATTTCGTGTTTACCTTCGCTTGAAATCCTTTTCCCGACCTTAACTGGTTGTTCACACGTTCGGCTCCCTCTGGTGTGGCTTCACGGTCCAGTAGGAAACCATATTCTAGGCAGGGAGGCAAAGGAATGAGCGCTTCACATTTGATTACAACTTGAAGCGTCATTTGTTCATTTGTTCGAAAAACATGAAGCACAAAACCAACTCTCCCATCGGGTCCTCCAACCCGTCTTGTCAAAGTCTGTCCACTCCAGCAGCGGTAACCCGCTCGTCTCGTGTACGACACAAGCGGACTAAAAATTGAAATATATTTCTTATTTTCGCTCTTTAAACATTCAAAGAAAGCTATTTAAGACAACAGAACGGAAGGAGGGTGATAGTGTCTCAGGTGACCTCGCCCCGTGATGGGTGTTCCTTCTGTATGAGAGTGGGTATACTGGTTGGCCTCCTTCGGGAGTGCCATCTGTTAAAATTGGAACGATACAGAGAAGATTAGCATGGCCCCTGCGCAAGGATGACACGCACAAATCGAGAAGTGTAACCAATTTTTTTTCATTTTTTTCCACGGTATTTATATTCTTTCTCATTTTTAAACTCAAGGTGATCTATTTTTGCCTCAACGGTCTTCAGTAGCCTCAGCGGAATCGCTGAGGTCCTTCTTAGCGACCATAGCAGATGCCTTATGAGGCGGCCTTTGCTTGCCTAGAAAGTATTTCGTCTTAGCCACTGACTACAATTCTTAACTGTGGAATTCTTTTTTTCTTAAATTTCTTTCTGAATGGCGTCGAAGACACTGCGGCATTGTGAGTCCCAGCTCTCGGCGTTTTGAATGGCTCAGCAGAGTGCAGAAGGAGGAAAGAAATAGTACACCTTAAAACCCTTTTCGGCGATCCTTTCTCAAAAGGGCTCCAGATGTCTTATTTAGGACTTTTCTGCTTCTGTTGCCGCGCCTCTGCCAAGCCTTAGGCTGCAGCGCCACCCCCCAGCTCTACGGCTAAGAGGGAATGGCCTAACCAGCCTTGGCCTGGCCTCTGGGGAAAGAGGGGCCAAATGCCCAGGCTGTGCGCTGCGAATGCGGTGCACACCCGGCCTAGAGGGCTGCAGCAGCTGCGGCTTGCCCGGCTGCTGCTGCTGCTGCTGCTGCTGCTGCTCGCTGCTCTTCTTCTCTCATGCTCCCCCTGCAGCTGCCGCCTCTGGAGGGGCCCCCGGGGCCCCTGGCCCGGCCTAAGGGGTAGAGCTCTGGAGGCCAAGGCGGGGGCACTAGCTCCAGCTGCTGCAGGTCACCTGGGGCCCCGCACAAAGGGGGCCCCACACTTGGGGGCCCCCCCGCTGGCTTTGACTGCCTTTGTTGCTGGGGGCCCCCAGCGGCGCCGCCAGAGCCGTTTTCTGGCGGCGCCGCTGCAGCGCCAGCGCCGGGGGGCCCCCCATCCCCTAACGGGGGCCCAACGGCCCCAGCAGCAGCAGCAGCAGCAGCAGCAGCAGCAGCAGCAGCAGCAGGGTCACCTTTGGACGGCGCTTTCTCCAGGAGGGCAGGCCCAAAGGAGAGGCCCCAGCGGGTTTGAGTTTGGGCCTCGCGGGGGCCTCCAGAGTCTTCAAATGAATTCCATTTTGCCAGGTTCTGCATTGGAGGCCCACATGAAAGAGCTTATGGAAGACCCCATTAAGAACATGCCTGTGGGCTTTTCTCTCTGGGGCCTTTTGCTTTCATTCGGGTCTTTCCCGTGTCCTGCATGGCCCTCTCTGCTGCCTGCTGCTGCTGCTGCTGCTGCTGCTGCTGCTGCTGCTGAGACCTGCTGCTGCGCGCCGCTAGGCCTTTGTGTCTTTTCTGTTTCCAGTGCCTTAGTTCCATTTTGCCTTTGCTGCACTTTTCATTTTATTTCCGCCTCAGCCACAGGAACCCCGCTTCGTGTCTCTCTTCTTTTCGCAGCTTTTGCCTTTGTGCTATTTCTCTGGTGCTGCTGCCTCGTTTTTCTGGGTGTCCCAAGTGCATGCAGCACGTGCAGTGCATGCATTTGTCTTTCTCGTGGCCCCGGGCCTCTAGCCGCGGGCCCCGCGCCTGTGTGTCTTCTTTTTGCAGTGGGATGTCTACGTGCCTTTCTACAAGCAATTCGGCAGGGGAACTGACAACAACTGGCTCCACTTTCTTAAAGGAAACTGGAGTTTCATCGACACCAAGACCTTTGCAGAACAGCCCGTAGGTGTGTCTGTTGGGCATATGCCTTTCTCCAAGCATGCATGCATGCGTGGACGCATGCATGCATGCATGCGTGCATGCATGCATGCATGCATGCACTGCTGCATGGGGGACTGGATGCATGCATGCATGAACGCATGCGTGTCTGCATGCAGGCAGGCAGCTACAGCTACAGGGGCCGTTTGTACATATTGTGGGCATATGGTTGCACATGTATGCATGCATATCAACAGCTTTATGCGCACATATCTGTCTTGCATGTTTCCACGAGAAGATACTGGCCATTTCTGTGTTTGTTTTACCGAGTCATAAACTCGCACTTCTCCTAAGCTAATTTGACACCGACGCAAACTACATGCGTGCATGCATGCACGCATGCATGCATGCATGCACGCATGCATGCACGCATGCATACATGCACACGTGGGCACATATGCAGCTGTGCGTGTGGACATGTCTGGGTTCTGTGAATCTTGGATTTGTTCCCTGTCTTGTAAACTGCACTTCTGGGTTTTTTCTTGGGGGAGTCGAAGGCAGCTTTTGCTGCTAGCTGCTGCTTCCAGTCTTTAGCTAGCGCATGCATCGCCAGAAAGAGGAAAAAAGATTTCATTGACTCGAAATGGCCAAAACGTGCTGCCCACACAGGCGTTGTAGACGCGGGCTGCTGCATGCATGCATGCATGCAGCTGCGCTGCAGAAGCCTCGCAGCTGCAGCAGCAACTCCTCCGTGTTCTCCCCTGCAGCTCTTCATGGGCGGCAGTTCTGCCGCCCGCTCTCCCGCTGCTGCTGCTGCATTAGCAGCAGCAGCAGCAGCTGCTTCTGCTGCTGCTAGTGCAGCAGCAGCAGCAGCAGCTGCTGGTGCTGCTGCTGCTGCTGAGGCTGGGTGGCTGCTGCTAGTTGGGCGTGCAGGAGTGCTGGACGGGGGCGCTGAGAACTACGGGGGGAAGGGCTCGAGCCTGCCGTGGCACCCGCTGGCTGTGGACCGGCAGTGCGCAGTCAAATGGCCGCAGCACTTGGCCCACGGAGTTGGCTTTCGAGAAAGCCTCGACAAGCCCTACGGCCTCCGCCTCGACAGGCTCCCCGACGGAAACCAAGACGTCTACTTCGGTGTGCCCTTTGCTGCTGCTGCTGCTGCTGCTGCTGCTGGAGCCGGCGCAGGCGCGCAGGTGCTGCGGCTGCTGCTGCTGCTGCTGCTGCTGCTGCTGCTGCGCTCCGCGGCGGCAGCGGCGGCGTAGTGGGGAGGATGCGGGCTAGCGTGTCTTTGAGCCCTGCTGCTTGTGGGGGCAAAGACCGTTTGCTGCTGCTGCTGCTGCTGCTGCTGCTGCCAGCAGCTCCAAAGGGCCCTGTGGCTGCCTGTGACTGCAGGGGAAACTGACGAAGAACTCGATGCGAGGCTCTGGGGCAGCTGGGACTGCCCGCATGCGTTGCATGAGTGTTGGCCAGAAACAGGTGATGTTTTGTTTTGGTTTTTCGACCATCTCCGCTGCTGCCTCCCTCTGCTGCTGCTCATCTAATCTGAAAATCTTCTTTTTATTTCTGTCTTTTCTTCTCTTGCATTCGGTCTGCCTCTTCTCCATTTGTTTGCATCAGTGTGCAGGCTGTGGGGTGCTGTTTGCAGCGGGTTTCTGCTGCTTAGTGTCGCTGCATTGGGGGTTGTGCGTTTTGCTGCAGCATTTGCCTCCTTTGCCTGTCTCTGACTGTTTCTATAGTTATCTCTCTCTGTTGTTTATTTGTTTTCTCTTTCATCTCTGTCGCTTCTTAGCTGCTGCTGCTGCTGCCTTTGCTGCTGCCCCCTGTCTGGGCGCCTCTGTCACAGGCGCTGCAGACACTTCTTTCCATATAGGCAGCAGCTGCTGCAGCAGCAGCAACAGCAGCATCCGCTGCAGCAGGTGCTACAGCTGCTGCTGCAGCGGCTGTTGCTGTTGTTGCTGTATGCTTTCTTGAGGGGCCCCCGCCCCGCCGCCTCTGGCCTCTGCTTCTGGATCTTTTCCTTTTGCCATAGTTTGTCTTCTTCCTGATTTAATTACTTTTTGTTTTGTTTTCTTGAAATGTTCAGGGTGGAGAGACACCTTACCTGATGATGACATTACCGGGATGCCGAAGCCTTGGACCCACAAGCAGACAGACATTATGGTGGGTCACTGCGCATTAAATAAATATATTATGCATGACTTTGTATAATTATATTTCACTTTTATATCTGTGTTCGTATTTTGACATGAAAGTAATGCAAGTCTGTATTTGGAACCCTTAACCGAAACACTTCAACTTTGAACTGAATAGACTATGCATGTCATAGTCGACTTAATTGAAGTGTGGCGGCAAAGGAGAAAATGAGAAACAAAAGGAAAAGAAAGATAAAGACACAGAGCCTCAAAGGCAGCCCAAATCCCCCGCGGGCAAGGCTGGGGCTGGCAAAGAATGTGGGGCTGCGGGGCTTTTTGCATGTTTTGCAAAATGAGCCAAAGGGCCTTTGCACGCGTTCACTGACATGCACACAAACACCCCTTCGTAGGCGGGGCCGTTTGGGATTACGAATGCATGCAACTCCAAAGGCCCGAAATGCCTTTACTTGCGCATGCGCGTTTGCATGGGCATGCGCGTCTGCACTTGCATGCACACTTGCATGCGCATTTGCACTTGCATGCACAGTTGCATGCGTGTGGGGCCTGTGCTGCACCCCTGAATGCCCCCGCTGCTGCGCAGCAGCAGCAGCAGCAAGTGGCATTCGGCGAGTTTCGTGACAGCTATTTGGCTCTCTGTGCACACAAGACCGCGCTGCAGCTTCACTGACACAGGGCCCCCTACAGGGCCCCCCTAACTGCTTCTAAAGGTCATAAAAGTTTGCCTCTTTTTCCCTTTTTGCTCCAGGAAATGCCCCCGTACCACCGCGACCCCTCCCCGGGGCCCCCCGAAATTCCGTTAGAAGTGGAATTAGCTGCTGCAGGCATGTGGGGAGGCTATGTGCTTGAGCCCGCCTGGACGCGACACGCCGGTGGGTCTTTTTTTGTCTTTTGGAGTTTTTTCTTTTGCTTTTTTCTCTTTTTTTGGGATTCCTGTTTTTTTGTTTTCTTTCTTTTGTCGCGCACTTGCTTCGAAACTATTTTGCTTTTCACTCTGTCTTTTTTCGCCACTTTTTCTCATTCTTTTTCTCTTTTTCCTCGCCCAAGGGCCTCTTCGTTTGCTGCTGCCCGGCCAAGAAAGCCCGAATGTGTCTCGCTTTCAAATTTAAACTGGCTAGCTAGCTAGGTAGCCGTGTGGCTAGTGGCTAGCTAGCTAGCTATCCATGTGGCCAGCTAGCTAGCTAGCCCGCGCTGATGCCTTGAGTGCCTGTTTTCTGCTGCTGGCGGAGTTTAAATGCCCTTTTTGCTTTCTTAAATGCCTTTTTGCTTCCGAACTTCTGACTTTGCTGCTCCGCAGATGCCATTGCGGAGTACAGAAAAGCAGTGGAGTGGTCAAAAGAAGAAGTTCCGAAAAATGAGAAAACAAGCAAAAGACGGAAAACTCAGGGGACAAAAAAGGACAAAGAAAAGGATTCTGAGCTCATGAGAAGGACTAAAGAGATCATCAAGGCCCACTGGTCTGTCGGACACTGAGCCGCCTTGCTGCTGCTGCTGTTGCTGCTGCTGCTGCTGCTGCTGCCGTGCTGCAGATGCAGATTCTGCTCGGTGGAGCGGCTTCAGCCTGTAGCTATACCCGGCGGCCTTATCTGCTGCCTTCTTTTATGCTTCTCAGCCAGTCCATTTGCCATTTTATTAATTGTTTGTTTTGCAATTGCATGCACAAACTAAATAATGTGGAAGTTGCTGCTGCTGCTCTTGGCCTTTGCTGCAGGGCCGACATACGGAAGCACCCCGTGTACGTACGGGCGGTGGTGGAGGGGGCAACCCACGAGTCTGCTGCAGCAGCAGCAGCAGCAGCAACTCCAGAAACTGCAGCACGCCTCGCAATGGGGGAAGATATTACCAAAGGTTTGGAAATGCAAGAAACAGCAGACCACCTCGTCAGGGGAGAAGTAAATCCCCCAAATGCAGAGGGAAAAACAATTTGTGTCAATCTGGCTCTGTACAGTTTGAGCCCGTACAACTGCTGGTGAGGCAGCAGCAGCAGCAGCAGCAGCAGCAGCAGCAGGCTTTCGGGAGCTGCAGCAGCAATAATGCAGTTGTTAATTAATGTACTCTCCACCCAAATAGGGGCCCCTAACAAGCAGCTTCACACAACTGCAGGCACACTTTTCCGCGGACCTGCTGCTGCAGCTGCTGCTGCAGCTGCATCAGCAGATGCTGCTGCAGCAACTGCACCAGCAGCTGCGCGTGTAGCAGCAGCAGCTGGTTGTGGAGCAACCTCCCCATGATTAGCACCTGAAACTGCAGCAGCAGCTGCACCTGAAGCTGCAGCAGCAGCTGCAGCAGCAGCAGCAGCAGCTGCTGCTGCTGCTGGTTTCGCAGCTCCGGGTTTGCTGCTTGTTTTGCTGCTGCTGCTGCTGCTGCAGCTACCTTTCTCCCAAGGCCACAGTGGCGGAACACGAAGAACTTTATCATTATTTAATGACAGAAAACCACCGAGAAGGAAAGTTCACAGACTTCAACACTGAGATCGCCGCCACCCAAGACATTGAGTACGCACTAAGGCCACGGAGGTAAGTGCAAGTTTATTTTATTTTTTCTTTTTTTTCTTTTTTTCTTTTTTTATTTCTGTTTTATTTCTCTTTCGCATTTCTCTTTCGCATTTCTCCTATGCATTTATCTTCTGCACTTCTCTTTTGCATTTCCGCTTTGCATTTCTCTTTTGCATATCTCTTTTGCATTTCTCTTTTTATTTCTTCTCCGCATTTATGTTTGCATTTATCCTTTGCATTTCTTTGTTATTTCTCTTTCGCATTTCTCTTTTTTACTTTTCTTTTTTTGTTTCTCTTGGTATTTCTCTTTCGCATTTATCTTTTGCATTTCTCCTTCTTATTTCTCTTTTGGATTTCTCTTTTCCATTTTTGCACTTGTCTTCCACAGCCAGAAAAGCCCCTGCATGCCGGTGGCTGGCGCTGCGGCCGTGATTTGCAGCGCCCGCTCTGCTGCTGCTGCTGCTGCTGCTGCTGCTGCTGCTGCTGCTGCGCTGCAGGGAGCTGTTCCCGCGGCTGATGGCTCTGTACCGTCCTTTGTGGGCAAAGCGGCAATACGGGGAGGAGTTTGGAGGGCCCCTGGAGGCTAAGGATGTCTGTCTTAGGATTTTCACTTGTGTTGTTTTTAGTATTATTTGCTTCAGAAGCTTCCTTGCTGCTGCTGCTGCTCTTTCTCCTGCTGCTTCTTACCTCTGTCGCCTTTGCTGCGGGCCGCTGCCTCCCGCTGCAGTGTACATACACCCGGGCGCCTCCCCCCGGGGCGGCAGCGCGGCGCCTTGAGCTGGCCTCTGCATGCGCTGGCTGCTGCTGCTGCTGCTGCTGCTGCTGCAGGTGGTCGACAGCGACGCCTTCACCTTCCCAGGAAAGCCGCTGCCTTGGGGGGCCTCGGGGGGCCTCGAAAAAGAAAGTTCTGGAGACGAAGACGGAGAATCAGGAAAGCCCAAAGCCCCAGAAACTTGCATGCAAGAAGACTTCGAAGAAAAGCCCCAAAAAAGCCCCTCGGGCCGTTTGCTGCTTCTGCAGGGCAAGCTGAAGCCCCACAGAATCAGCCTTTGAGCTGCATGCAGCCCCTGCATGCCTTTGGCCTTAGGCTTCTTTTGAGGTGATTTAAATGAAAAAGGGAACTTTGTGCTTTTGCTTCTTTAATTCATTTTGTTTATTTCTGTTCACGGAGTGTGGGGCGGCTGAGGTGTACAGACACTCCGCTTTCTGGGGTGTCCGGGCGTTTCCGCGAGGTGTACGTACACTGCAATGCGCCGCATTTGCTGCGCCAGAAAAAAGTGGAAAAAGTTTTTCAAAAAGATTTTCGGGTTTTGCTGCTGCCCCGCTGTGGCTGCGCAGCGCATGCAGCGCCAGTAGACTCGGAAATCCCAAATTATTTCCTCAATTGACTTCAATTGAATATTTGATCGAACTTTCAACCCAAGACAAAGGCGGGGCCCAGGGTACACTCAGGGGGCCCCCAAAGACGCAGCAGCGCCTAAAAGAGGGCCCCTTCTTGCTGCCAGCCTGCAGCAGCAAAGACAGCAGCAGCATTGCAGCTGCCAGCAAAACTGTGCAGGCAGTGGCAGGGAGGTTGCTGCTCCTCTGGAGAGCCCTGTGGCCCTCGGGGGCCCTGTGGCAGCAGCAGCAGCCTACTGCAGCAGCAGCCTACTGCAGCAGCAGCCTACTGCAGCAGCAGCCTAATGCAGCAGCAGCCTACTGCAGCACGCAGCTGCCGCGCTCCTGGGGCCTCTGCAGGTGCGCTGCAGCAGCAGCAGCTGGTCGGGCGAGCAGCAGCAGCAGCAGCGGCAGCGGCAGCAGCAGCAGCAGCCGGCTAGGCCTTTCTGGGCCTGCTCTGCGCCGTTTTTGAAGTAGTTTATGACACAAATACCCTTAAGACAATAAATTAGGTATTAGTGAAGACTCAAAGAAAAAAAAGAAATCTCTTTTGCAAAAATTTCTTGCTGCTGTCCCAGGGGCCGTGGCAGCCAGGGAGAGCAGGGTGTATCGACAGGGTAACTTGGCTGCTGCTCTTCATGAAAAGAATTTGTTTTTTATAAATACTTTTAGTTTGTACTCTATTATAAGTACATTAGAGTTGCTTTTTATTGTCATTTTTATTTTTATTGTTATTATATGTCTAAATTGCTTCAAAACGACTCAGAAAAAGCCAGCATTCCTCTTAAGAATGATTCTTGCTGCTGCTGCTGCCAGCAGCAGCAAAGCAGCAGGCCTTTAAACTGCTTTTTATTTGGCCGCAAATGCCGCAACCGCAGCCACAGCCAGAGGAGCCAGCCGATGGCTGAGCCAGCAGCAGCAGCTGCTGCAGCAGCAGCAGCAGCAGCAGCAGCATTGGAAGAGGAAGCAAGAGGCTACAGTGCTGCAGCCAGCGGGCCAAATGCTTTGCTGAGAGATGCAGGCAATTCACTGGGAGGCTTATACTGGGCGGGGGCTCTTGGCCCTCCCAGGGGCCCCAAAGGGGCCCCTCAGTTGGCCATAAAGGCCTGCGGAGTGCAGCAGCTTTTATTTGTTTTAAAAAGAATTAAATATTTGAAAGTTTTAAGTTCCTTTCGCCGGAACGGCCGCGTGGGC
Organism: Eimeria necatrix; assembly: GCF_000499385.1. Lineage (NCBI taxonomy): Eukaryota > Apicomplexa > Conoidasida > Eucoccidiorida > Eimeriidae > Eimeria > Eimeria necatrix. Next base: position 19,589 of record NW_013651666.1, on the reverse strand, counting down.
TCGCGTGACTCGCTGCGCCTTCCCGCGCGGGCGCTGGCTGCTGCGCCGCGCAGCAGCGGGCCGCCACTTCTGCCATTTGTGGCTAATTAGCAGCTTTTAAAAGATTAATTAATTAATTTAATAACTTGGAATTGACTTTAAAACGTGCGAGTTCAAGTTTGGAGCTGCCAGACAGGGTTGGTTGCTGCGAGACACCGCAGCGCCCCCCAGCGCGGGGGCTGCGCAGCGGCTTCTCTTCGCCCTCGGCTTTTAAATGCTGCAGAAATATTAAGAGTGTTAATTTAAAAAGAATTAAAATTGTTCACCTGCGCGAGAAGCCCTGGAATGCTCCGAATGCACGGCGGGGCACGGGCGGCGGTGCGGGGCGCGGTGGTGTCGTGCACGCCTGCCGCGCAGCCCGGGCTGAAATAAGCTTGAAATAGAGCCAAAAAGGCCCACACAGCGCTTAAAAATGGCAATTGATAAAAAGAATTGGCAAAACTCACGAAAAGTGCTGGAAGAATGAGCGGCGGCAGCAGCAGAAACTGCTGCCCGAATTGCCGCTGCAGATTCGCGGGCAAGCGTGCAGCGGTGTGCGCGCCAGCTCTACCGCTATTAGCCGCTCTTCTTTGCGTTTTCTCTGAATACCATTCACTATTTGATAAAGCAATTATAAAACTCCAAAAAAAAGAGCAATATCTGAAGAGTTTGGGGGGCAGAACGAAGGCAGCGCCCCCGAACGCCTGGGGTGTACAAAACCCACGGCGGACCGATTAAGCCGATCATGGGCGTTTTCGCCCTGAGTTCGCGGGATTCTCATTTTCTCTGCAATGTATCCTTAATTTTAAAAAGAGAAGACCAAAACATCTTCAGAAATGGGCTGGTGTTACTGCAGCAGCAGCAGCAGCAGCAGCCGCTGCCGCAGCAACAGCGGTGCCTCCAGTTGCACGACGTGCCGCTGAGGCCGGGTTTTGCTGCAGCAGCAGCAGCAGCAGCAAACCCCTCCGAGTCTCTTCAAGGTCTCCTCTCCTTTATAATGCTGCCAAAATAATTAGCACATGAAACCCAACCCCTTGTGCTGTTGCTGGCGCTGCTCTTGCTGCGCCTGCTGCTCTTGCTGCTGCTGCTGCTGCTGCTCACGACCAGGTCTGCACTGAGCATTCAGGTGTCCATACACCTAAGAGGCCACACTTGCTGCAGCAGCAAACACAATGCCTGCCCATCAACAAACGCTTCTCTTTAACCCCTAATCCCTGCGGCTGCTGCTGCTGCTGCTGCATCACTGCAGCAGCAGCAGCAACACACCAGCAACGAGGACACCCCCCAACCCGCAGAGCGCCAGCTGCAGGTACACTCCAACGCGCTGTGGTGTCTTGCAGCTAAACTGGAGGGCCTCATTAGTTTCTGCTGCTGCTCCCCAAATAGGGCTTGTTGCTGCTGCTGCAGAGCAGCAGCAAGCTCCCCGCAGCTCCAGTTGCTGCTGCAGCAACTGCGGCTGCGCTTGCTGCTGCTGCAGCTCCACTGGCAGCTGCAGCAGTGCGGCCGCTTTGCGCAGAAGGGTCTTCCGAGCCGCCCCGTATCTTAGGGGCAGCGCACAGCTGCTGCAGCGGCAGCAGCAGCAGCAGCAGCAGCAGCAGCACAGCACAATGCCTGAAGCAGAGTCAGTAGCTGCCGCTGCTGCCGACTGTCACCGCAGCAGCAGGAGCAGCAGCAAAGAGGACGACTGCAGCACATGCTGCATGCATGCAGACAATGTGGCTGTGGGGTCCCCCCGCTGCAGCAGCGGCTACTGCTACGGCAGTGCTGCAGCGGACAGAAGCAGCCGCAGCAGCAGCAGCAGCAGCAGCAGACGAAGCTGCTGCTGCTACTGCACACACAGAGGCGATTCTCTGTCGCGGCTAAACACAGCTAGTACTGCAGCTGACAGCAGCAGCAGCAGCAGCAGCCCCCAACAGGTTTTATCCCTTGGGGACCCCTTTTCCCCTGCTGCATATCCCTCTCCTACTGCAGCAGCAGCAGCAGCAGCAGCAGCAGCAGCAGAATTGGGCGAGGACGGCCCTTTTGCTGCAGCAGGCGGCGTTGCTGCCCCCGCTGCATTCGCAGTACGTAG
>NW_013651666.1:7500-15000 GCF_000499385.1 Eimeria necatrix | reverse complement strand
GCACGCGCTGGCGCATTTTAAATGCATGCATGCATGCATGCATGCGTATCTTCCTGTCGATGTGTGCTCGTCCGCATGCATGCATGCATGCACTGCTTCTATTTATGCATTCCACTCGCCTGCGTAGCGCGTGGCTCTGCGGCTGCGTACACCCGAACTGAGGTGTATGTACACCTGCCCAGCAGCGAAGGGCATTTGGGGTGTATGCGCAGATGTGTGGGGCCCCACAGCGCCCACATGCACTCGCGCATGCACGTATTTATGAGCATTTGCGCCAAGTTTATATATAATATGCCCTAAATATTAAATTTATGTTTATATTTATATTATATTACATTATATTATATTATATTATATTATATTATATTTATATTATATTTATATTATATTATATTTATATGTTTATATTGCATGCCATTTATGTTTAACTCGCATATTTGAATCGAGCTATGGCGCCTCTCTCTGTAGTCTCGCGGGCCCAGCCTCAGACAGAAGAGAAAGTGCTGCTGCTTCCCAGCTTTCTGTCTTGGCCCTGGAGCGCATGCAGCAGCAAATAAGAGGGGGCTGTCTCACTAGTTTGGGGCTGGCTGGGCCCCGCCCCAATCTTTGTCTTTCTGCGCGGCCGCCGCATGCATGCATGCATGCAAGATGCATGCAGCCGTGCTGCATGCAGGCTTGCATTTATAGGGAGTTATTATTTCTTTTATACAGACTATTTGCACTCGTCACGTCTCGTGTTCAAGTGAACTCCACGGGCGCTGCTGCCGACCAAACCCGCATGCGCATGCGCGTGCATGCATGCATGCAGGGCGCATGCATGCGCGCATGCATGCATGCGTGCATGCATGCGTGCATGCATGCATGCATGCATGCGTGCATGCATGCGCTCTCTGGGGTTACCAACACTGCGCGCTGCCCGTAGTCTGCTGCCTTTTAGTCTCCCTGCAGAGTTGCGGGCACAGCTGTGGGGCCCCACAGCCCCAAGACATGCAACAGGCTCTCTTCTTTCTTTTTATTTTTTGCCCCGGGGCAGGCAGGTGCATGCGCCCGCCGCGTCCAGCCCCGCGGCTTGCATGCGCGTGCGCATGCACCAGGTGTACGTACACCTCAACTCATTAATTTAAACATGATGTTTTGAGACGAACCTTACGAAGCCGCGAAACCAATTGCCGCAATCTCCAGTTGCTGCTACTCTACTTTTCTCCCTGCGAGGTGTGCTGCAGCTGCAGCAGCAACTGCAGCAGCAGCAGCAGCAGCAGCACGCTGCGTGCAGCAGCCAGTTCCCACCGCTGCTGCTGCTGCTGCTGCTGCTGCTGCTGATACGGGCCAAGCCGTGTGCGCCTCCCGCTTCACTTCCCGGTGTCCTGGGCCGGCACGAGGGCGCGGACAGCAGCAGCAGCTAAGCAGCAGCAAAATAGCAGCAGCAAATATGCAGCAGCAAATTAGTAGCAGCAAGCATGCAGCAGCAAATTAGTAGCAGCAAGTGTGCAGCAACATGTACGCAGCAGCAACGCTGTGGCAGTACGTAAGCAGCAGCACAAAGGCAGCAGCAAATAAGCAACACTAAGTATGGAGAAACAAATCAGCAGCAAGTATGCACCAACAAATATGCAGCAGCAAGCATGCAGCAGCAAATAAGCAGCAGCAAGTGTGCAGCAGCAAACAAGCAGCAGCAAATGCATAGCAGCAAAATAAGCAGCAGCAAGTATGCAGCAGCCAAATATGCAGCAGCAAGTCCGTAGCAATAAGCAGGTAGCAGCAAGTACTGCAGCATATAAGCAGCAGCAAGTACGTTGCAGCAAATAAGCTGCAGCAAGTATGCAGCAGCACTTAAGCAGCAGCAAGTATGCAGCAGCACTTAAGCAGCAGCGAGTCAATAAGTGACAGCAAATACGTAGCAGCAAATAAACAACAGTAAGTGCGCAGCTGCAAATAAGCAGCAGCAAGTATGCAGCAGCAAATAAGCAGCAGCAAGTACGTAGCAGCAAAATAAGAAGCAGTAAGTACGCAGCAGCAAAATGAGCAGCAGCAAGTACGCAGCAGCAAACAAGCAGCAGCGAGTATGTAGCAGCAAATAAGCAGCAGCACTTATGCAGCAGCAAATAAGTACCAGCAAGTATGCAGCAGCAAAATAAGCAGCAGCAAGTATGCAGCTGCAAATAAGCAGCACCAAGTATGCAGCAGCAAACAAACAGCAGCAAGTATGCAGTAGCAAGTATGCCGCAGCAAGTATGCAGCAGCAAATAAGCAGCAGCAAGTACGTAGCAGCAAATAAGCAGCAGCAAATGTGCAGCAGCAAGTGTGGAGCAGCAAGTAAGCAGCAGCAAATAAGCAGCAGCAAGTAAGCAGCAGCAAGTAAGTAGCAGCAAGTATGCAGCAGCAAAAAAGCAGCAGCAAGTATGCAGCAGCAAAATAAGCGGCAGCAAATATGCAGCAGACAAGCAGCAGCAAGTATGATACAGCAAATAAGCAGCAGCAAGTATGGAGCAGCAAGTAAGCAGCAGAAAGTATGCAGCAGCAAATAAGCAGCAGCACGTAAGCAGCAGCAAGCTTTGTGGGTCACTTGAAGGCAGCAAACGTGCACGTCTTCAGGTGTATAGACACTGTCGATCTTGGCAGATAGAAAAACGAATCCCCCGCAGCAGCAGCAGCAGCAGCAGTGGCAGCAGCAGCAGCAGCAGGTGCAATTCCTGCACACGGTTCTGCCTCTGCAGCAGCATTTGCTGCTGCCGCTGCTGCTGCCCGGGCTGCAGCAGCAACGTCTGCCTCTGTTGCTGCTGTGACTGCTTCCACGGCTGCTGCAGCGGCAGCCGCAGGTGCTGCAGCGGCAGCCACAGCTGCTGCTGCAGCAGCCGCAGCTGCTGCAGCGGCAGCCACAGCTGCTGCTGCAGCAGCCGCAGCTGCTGCAGCGGCAGCAGCAGCTGCGTTAGGGCTGCGCATGCCAGCTGTACGGATTGGTGCTGCAGCGGCAGCCGCAGCAGCTGCAGCGGCAGCCGCAGCAGCTGCAGCGGCAGCCGCAGCTGCTGCAGCGGCAGCCGCAGCTGCTGCAGCAGCAGCAGCAGCTGCGTTAGGGCTGCGCATGCCAGCTGTACGGATTGTAGCAGCCCTGCTGCTGGTCCAGCGGGTACTGCAGCTGCTGCTGCGCGGGCAGCTGCAGCACTTGCTGCAGCGGCTGCAGCGGGGGACTGTAGAGCGGCGTGGCTTCCATACAGTTGACGGGCGGGCTGTACTGCTGGTGCTGCTGCTGCTGCTGCTGCTGCTGGTGCTGCTGCTGCTGCTGGGGCACGTAGAGGCCCCCCATGGGCGCGTGGTGAATGGGGTTGTACCCATGGAGTGTGCCTGCGCGTCCTGCTGCTGCTGCTGCAGCAGCAGCAGCAGCTTCTGGAGGGTTGTGCAGAGGGCTGCCGGGCGGGGGGTGTGCGTGGGGCTGCTGCTGCTGCTGCTGCTGCTGCTGCTGCTGCTGCTGCTGCGCAGCGGCGGAGGGGGGCTGCAGCGCAGCAGCGACGAGGTCGCGGAAGCTCTTGTCAATGGCGTTTTTGACGTCGCGGTAAGACAGCAGCAGCAAACTGTTTGCTGCGTCTTTGCTCATGAGCAGCAAAGTGTCGGGGGCCCCCAAGTCGCACTTCTGAAGAGAACTCAAAACATGTCCCAAGTCCAAGACAGGCTCCTGCTGCTGCCCCTGCTGCAGAAACAAAAAGTCCCTGAAGAGCCGCACAATATATCTGTCTCCGACTTCTCCCCAGCTGCTGTCGGCCCCCAGGGGCCCCCGCGCAGCAACAAAGTTGAGTTTGCACAGCAGCAGCAGCAAGCGGCTGCGGCTGAGTTCGCGGAACAGCAAAGCTTCCTGCGCGTCCAGCAGCTGCTCTTCCTGCTGCAGCAAGGGTACCAGCTGCCCCGCGTAGCTCTGCAGCAGGGCCCCCGCGCTCCACAGGGGGGCCCCCCCGGGGGGCCCCCACAGCAGACTCAGACACAGACACTTCAGCTCGCTGCTGTAGCAGCAGCGACCCATCAGCTCCCGCACCCCCGTCGGCGACGACGCCGCCTGCAGCAGCAGCAGCAGCAGCAGCAGCAGCAGCAGCAGCAGCGGCGGCGGCGCTGGGACGCGTGGGCGGGCAGCAGCAGCAAAGCAGGCGACGCAGCGGCTGCAGCAGCAGCAGCAATGGGCACTATCCAAAACGCCGCACGAAGAAGCAGCAGCAGCAGCAAACTACACAACTGTTTGCTGCACGGAACAGCAGATGCGCGGCAAGCAGCAGCAAAACAGACGCAAGAGCAGACGCCGACGCAGCAGCAGCAGCAGCAGCAGCAAAAGAGACAAAAGAAGGACACGCAACTGCAGCAGCAGCAAAAGAGACACAAGAGCGAGACCCAACTGCAGCAGCAGCAGCTCCCTGAACCCGACTGCAGGCGCTGTTTGCCCGAGACTACATTGCGGATTTTCGGCGAAGTCCAAGAGATATTTGAAATTAAATTTGTCACAAAATTCAAATTAAAATGAACTTTTTGCATGCAAAAAGTCCACTTTGCATGCAACTGCAGCAGCTGCGATTTCGAAAGACCCAAATAAGTGCAAACTTCCACTTTGCAGATTTCGGGCAAAGTCTGCATTCCAGGGAGCGCAGCTAGGCGCAAATGCTGCACAAATTTGATTTATTTCTTTAATTTTGCAATTAAAATTATATTTTAATTATATTTTAATTATATTTTTGGATTATTATTCATTAATTTTGCACAAATTGCACGAGTTCGGATGCCTCTGCCTTCGAACGGAGTTGCGCGCTTCTTGCGACTGAGGTGTACGTACACCCCAGCAGCCCGCCGCCCAACAGCCACCGCAAAAGAAAGGAAACTGCTGCCAGCAGCAAAAAGACTTCAAAAGAATACTAAATTCAAAAAAGAAACAAACAAAAAGACAAAAAAGGAGAAAGAGAAAGAAAAAGAGGAGCAGCAGGAACCCCAAACAGAAAAAAGCGAGACGCCAAACAAAGCAGCGACGGAAAAGCTCACAAAACTGCTAAACCCTAAACCCTAAACCCTAAACCCTAAACCTTAAACCCTAAACCCTAAACCCTAGGCCTCTAGCCGTGCACTCGTGAGGCTTACTGCGCTGCCGCAGACAAGGGTAAGGATGAGCTTGCCCAGCAGCATCAGGTCTCTTTGCTGCCTTTCTTCCAGAGTCTCTTCCGCAGCAGCAGCGGCAGCAGCAGCTGCTGCTGCTGCAGTGCTGCTAGCAGGTGGGATTCCTCCTGGGACATTCGCTGCAGCTGCAACAGCCGCCGCTGCTGCTACAGCAGCAGCAGCGGCGCGCTGCTGATGGTGCTGCTGCTGCTGTTAAAGCCCGCATGCATGCACGTTTTGCTGCAGCACTTTCCCCGCGCCCCAGGTGCGCGGCCCAGCTGTGCGTACACTGACGAGGGTTTAGGGTTTAGGGTTTAGGGTTTAGGGTTTAGGGTTTGGGTTTGGGTTTGGGGCAAGAGCGCATGCGGGCTGCGGCTTGAGGTGTACGTACACCCGGGAAGTGTGGGCGCTCACTGGTTGGAGTGTATGTGCTGCAGCGCCAAAAGAATCTGCAGAACAATTTTCCAAAGAGTTATTTCATTAATTGTTTCTGTTTTGATTTCTTCGGAGACAAAAGTTTCTTCTAAAGTGTAAGCATTGGGGATGTAGTCGAAGACAAAGCCCACGCTGCTGCTGCTGCTGCTGCTGCTGCGGCCGCGCAGCAGCCCCAGGCCGCCGCTCTCGCCGTCGCTCTCGGAGCTGCTGTCTGCTGCTGCAGCGCCGCCGGCGCCGCAGAAGCCCTTCCAGCTGCTGCTGCTGCTGCTGCTGCTGCTGCCAGCAGCAGCAAACAAACTCGACATGCATGCAGACAAATCTGCTGTTGCTATTGCGTGCCGCACCGGCACTAAGTTCGGGTGAGACGAAGACACTGGCGCCCACCGCTGCACTGCTGCCTGCGCATGCAACACCCCACACCCTCTGCTGCTGCTGCTGCTGCTGCTGCTGCTGGTTCTGCTGCTGCTGCTGCTGCTGGTCCCACACTCCGGCGGCAAACCAGCAGCGACGAGCCCGCACCCACAGCAAGCTCGATAGGAACGACAGTGCTGGCAGCGACCGCAGCAGCCGCAGCAGCAGCAGCAGCAGAAGCAGCAGCAGCAGCAGCAGCAGCAAGTCCTCACTGCCAGCTCGAGCAGCAGCAAACAGCCCCACTCACAACTATGCTGCACATGCAGATGGCACTGCAGCAGTCGCTCCAGCAGTACTAGGAACAGCACCAATTCAACAGAAGCAGCAGCAGCAGCAGCACGAATTTAGCAGCAGCAGCAGCAGCAGCAGCGCCAATTTAGCAGCAGCAGCAGCAGCAAAAGGAACTCACCTTGACTAGGTCAAAAGAAGAAATGGGGTAAAATGCAATTAGCCTAATGACATAGGCGTGGGGGTCATCGAGGCAAAGAGCTTTGAAGCAAACTGTGGGGTAGCCGCATGCAAGGGAGAGGCAGGGCAGCTGCAGCTGCTGCTGCTGCTGCAGCTGCTGCAGCAGCAGCCGCTGCCGCTCCAAGCTCTCCTCCGAGTCCAGCAGCAGCAGCGAGTGGTACCGCCCCTGGACCACCTCGGGGACGACGAGTCTTGCTGCGAGCGGCTGCTGCTGCTGCTGCTGCTGCTGCGGGAACCTGCGCCGCTGCTGCTGCTGCTGCTGCTGCTGCGCGTACAGCAGCGCGTCTTGCTGCGACAGATGCAGCAGCAGCTGCTGCACATGAGCTTCCCGCTGCAGCTCGCAGGGAGGAGACACGGGGGCCCTGGAAGTCTCCAAACTGGGGAAAGCTGAGGGCCCGAAGCGGGGCAGCAGCGGCAGCTGCTGCAGCAGCGGCGCTGCAGCAGTGTGGGGCCCCACAGGGTCACTCTGCAGCAGCAGCAAACCTTCCTGTGCATGCGTTTCGCTGTCGCTGCTGCTCTCCGGCACTCCAAGAGGGGCTCGCCGTGCTGCTGCTGCTGCTGCAGCAGCAGACAAAAAAAACCGCTCTGGGAAAGACGCCGGCTGCGCAGACGGCGCAGCGAAACCCTGCTGCTGCTGCTGCTGCTGCTGCTGCTGCTGCTGCTGCTGCTCTGGCACCTGCTCCTCCTGCTGCCGGTAGTCATTCAAGGGCAGCTCGTGCTGCTCTCCAAGCTGCTGCTGCTCAAAATTGTGCGCTTTCAGCAGCTGCTGCTGCTCCTCGAAATCATGTACCTGCGACCCGTGCTGCTGCTGCTGCTGCTGCTGCAGCTGCTGCTGCAGCTGCTGCTGCAGCTGCTGCTGCCCGAAATGATACACCTGCTGCTGCTCGAATTCATTCACCTGTTGCTGCGGTTGCTGATGCTGCAGTTGCTGTCGCTGCTGCTGCTCCTCCACGAGCCGTTCCCGCTGCTGTTGATCCAGCTGTTGCTGCTGCTGCTGCTCTTGCTGCTGCTGCTGCTCTTGCTGCTGCTGCTGCTCTTGCTGCTGCTGCTGCTGCTCGCTACAGGCAG
>NW_013651666.1:0-5000 GCF_000499385.1 Eimeria necatrix | reverse complement strand
CACACCAATTGCTGCTGCTGCTGCTGCTGCTGCTGCTGTTGCTGCAGCGGCTGCTGTTGCTGCAGCGGCTGCTGTTGCTGTGTCTGTTTCTGCTGCTGCTGCTGCTAGTGGTGACACGGCTGTCGCGGTGCCGCTGCTGCTGCTGCCGTTTGCATGCACGATGCTGCTGCTCTTGCTGCTGCAGCCAGCGCCACTGGCAGTTTCACCATTGCTGCTGCAGCTGCTGCTGCTGCTGCTGCTGCAGTTTTTGCTGCAGCTGCTGCTGCTGCCAGCTGCTAAGTAGGTGTGCATACGCCCATGTGCGTTTCCTTTCTGTTCCGTCCGCTGCCGCAATTGCTGCTGCTGCTGCTGCTGCCGCTGCTGCTGCTGCTGCTGCTGCCGCTGCTGCTGCTGCTGCTGCTGCTGCTGCTATAGCGAGCTCTAGGCGCAGGTGGCTTTAACAAATAAGCATTAGAGTGAAAGGAATTATTTATTGGAAATTTTGATTATGCAAAATGGGAAAAAGAAAATAATTTGGCAGCAAAGCAGCAAAAATAAAAATTCAAACTTTTCTTTTTCTTCTTTGCTGCAGCAAAAGGCAATGCATGCATCTTTTGCTGCTAAGTTGGTGGAAATTTAAATAAATAATTCTTCAAATCCCAAAAAGCCCCAAAACTCCATTTTTTTGCATGCGTTTGTTGCATGCGTTTGCATGCAGCTTTCTTGCATGCATCTGCAGGTGTCTGTACACCCCAAATTAGCCACTTTTCGACGCATTTAATAAAAAGTGAAATCTCCTTTTTGCATTTGTTTTTAATGTTCATTTATTTGTTTGTTTTTATTATTCATTTCTGCATTTTTTTAATTCAAATGCACGGAGTACACAGCCATACATATATATACATGTATGTATATATATATGTATATTTATTACATATATATACAAGTATATTTATATACATATTTATTATGTATATTAAATATATTATATTTATACATATATATTTATATAAAGTTATTTAATATATATATATATATATAAAGAGTCAAATATGAACTTGTAATATAAATGAACATGAAGTCATGGAATATAAAATTGAACAAGTTTCTGTTAATAATAAATGTAAGTAAACATTAAAATATCTTTTGTGTATATGCGCAAATATGCAAATATGTAAATAAAACATTTGCAAATTAAATATAAAAGTATACATAATAATAATAATAATTAAAGACACAAACATATAATACATAAATATAGGCAAATATGTATTTATAACATATATAAACAAAGACAAAAATAACTTATATTTATGTTTATAAATATATTTATTTGTACAGGATTGAGTTATATTTGTCTATTTTTATCTAAGACATTTTTTCATTCTTTTATGCACGCCAAAGCCACACAATTGCAAATATAAAGATGAAAACATCTAATATATTTTTCTGTAAACAAATATAATATACTTTTGTAATATAAATAAATAAAAAAGAACACTTGTTTATATATAAGCAAATATGTACTTATAACTGTACATAAGCCCCACTGCAAGTCCGAAAGTATTAAATTTGTTGGACATGTTTATTCTTTTTGAAAAATGCCAACTTAAATATCTATTTGCTTATTCTAAACAAATTTTCTGCATGCACCAGATAAATATGAATATAATGGTTATTTTGCATTTATTATAAAAGAGTGTGCATGATTTTATTAATATATTTAGTGAATTATTTAATAATGAATGAACAAAACTACAAAAATATTTACAGTATTTATTCATATATTATATTCGACTAAGTTTTCAAAAATAAATAAAATTAAAGCAAAACAGATTTGGAGGCGTTTGCGCGGACGCGCGGGGTGTATGTACAGCTCTGCAGTCCACCTCTCCATCGAACATGACCATTTGTGCATTATTTGCGCTTATATTCACTTAAATAAATTTATATTTTTATATTTTTATATTTTTAATGTAATTATTTATATTTAAATGTGCAAAACTGCTCAAATTGACGCCAGCCAGACTGGCTGACTCGCCCGGGCCGTCAGGTGTATGTACACCTCACGCTCAGCTCAACCGGCCATTGCAACCACTTAATGTTTTTCAGAAGTTTTTAATTTCAGAATTTAAATAACTTTTAGAGTTTTATGAAACTGCATTAATGCATATTGCAGCATTCAGCCTATTGCATGCGTCGGCAGCTAGCTGAAGCCAGCAGCTAGCTGCAGCTAGCAACAGCTAGCCACAGCTAGCCACAGCTAGCCACAGCCAGACGCAGTTAGAAGCGGCTAGCTGCAGCCAGCCATAGCTAGCCACAGCTAGCCAAAGCTAGCCCTGCGAAATCACAGACGTCCGCAGCTAGCCAGAGCTAGCCATGTGGCTATCCCTAGCTGCCCACAGGCATTCGTAGCTAGCCACAGCTAGCCACAGCTACCCAAGGCTCCCCCTTAACAGCTGCGACTGCAAGCTAGCTAGCTAGCTAGCTAGGTAGCTAGCTACAGCTCGCCATATAGCGCCTGCGGCAATCCTAATTGAGAGACCCCGCGCCTGCGGCGCAGCAGCAGCAGCAGCAGAGGCAGCAGAGGCAGCAGCAGCAGCAGCAGTAGCAGCACCAGCAGCAGAGCTCTAGGGCTGCTGAAGTGAGGAGGGATTGGGGGCAAAGGAAGTGCTGCATTTAAAGCAGAGAAAGAAATGCAAGCAGCAGCAGCAAATGCCGCGGGGAAAAGAAGCTTTGGACTTGCTGCAGCTGCCTGTCTTGCTGCTGCTGCTGCTAGGAGGCCACTGAGGGGCCACTGGAAAGTAATAAGAAGAAGAATAATAATACTAATTTTAATAATTATAATGATAATAATAGTAATAATAATAACAATAATAATAATAAAACATGAAGACAAATGCAGCAGCAAGGCAGCAGTAGGGGCCCTTTGGGGCTTAGAGAAAAACGCATGCAGCAGCAAAGTGCAGCAGCAGCAAAGCTGCTGCTGCAGACGCAGCCAGAGGCCTAAATGGAGGAGAAGGACAGAAGCCTAATGGACAAAACCCGAGGCAAGCAGCAGCAGCAGCAGCAGCAGCAGCAGCAGCAGCAGCAGCAGAGGCTGCAGCAGCCAGAAGGGCATGCAAGAAGACAAGGGGGACACAAGAAGCAGCAAAAGCGGGCAACAGCAACAAAGCCTGAGACCCAGCAGCAGCAAAAAAGAGCCCCCGGCTTTAAGAAAATGGCCAGCCTTCCAGCAGGTGCTCACGGGCCTAGAGAGCGGGAAAAAAGGCGGAAATGAAGAAATAAAAATTTAAAAAATAAAAAAGAATATAGATGGAAGAGATAGCAGCAAAAAGAACGGAAAAAAGGAATAGGAAGCCTCTAAGAGGCGCCGGGGTGACTGAGACTGCTCGTGAGAGGCCAGGGGAGGCATTTTTCGCCGTTTTATTCCCTCTTTAGGAAATAAACTGCTTTATATCTATTTATTTTATTAAAATAAATAATTAAATGTTTAAATTTAATGCTTTTTGTTTCTATTTTTGCTGTTTCACGCCGCCGATCAAAGAAGTGATCACAGGTGACCTTGCGATGCTGCTGGGGTGTACGTACACCAGCTGCGGAAACATGCGGTTGCGATGGAACACGAAAGTGAAATATCAAAACTTTGATTTCATTTATATAATTGTGTTTCTATTTGCAGTTTATAGAGACGAGGAGCTGCCTAAGCTAACAGCAGCAGCAGCAGCAGCAGCAGCAGCAGCGGCAGCAGCAGCGGTCTGCTGCTGCATATCTCTCTGGACGGGGGGCTGCTGCGCGCTGCTGTTGGGCAATTTGTCTTTCTTTTCGATTTCATAATTATATTTCTTTATTTATTTGCATTCAGGTTTACAAACTGCTGGTGTAGTGGTGCTTCAGCGGTCTCAAGTATTCTTTTTGGCGAATAGACGACGACAGGCAGCAGCAGCAGCAGCAGCAGCAGCAGCAGCAGCAGCAGGGCGAAACTCTCTGAGTTGTTCCTGTAAGTGCAGCAAATCAAGACTAGGGCCCCAGCGCTGCTTCTGGTGGTTCTTTTGCTTCTTTGCTGCTGTTCTTCTCTGCTTTTTAAGCAGCCCCGTGGTGTGCAGTGGTCTTTTTGCTGCACCTTTCGTCTGTTGCTGCTGCTGCTTTTTGCTGCTGCTGCTTTTTGCTGCTGCTGCTTTTTGCTGCTGCAGAGACACCCGTCGAAGCGAAGGCCCGCCCCTGCTGCTGCTGCTCCTTGCCTGTCTCCCGGCCCCACAGATTTGCTTCTGGCTGGTCTCTCTGTGCCGGCCCCCTGAAGAAGCCCTGCTGCTGCCGCTGCTGCTGCTGCTGCTGCTGCTGCTGCTGCTGCTGCCTTTTGCTGCGCCAACGCCTCTGCTTCGCAGCCATGACTGGGAGGCTCTTAGAGGCCCGGGGCGGCCCGGCGTCGCCGGCTGCGTGGCTGCTGCTGCTGCTGCTGCTGCTGCAGCACGTGGCGGCTCCGGCGGTGGCGGCGGCCGCCGCAGACGCAGCAGCAAATGCTGCTGCTGCTGCTGCTGCTGCAGCACACAGCGACAGAACAGCAGCAATGACCTCCAGGGGGGCCCTCAATACCCTTTCTGGGGGCTCTGCTCAAAACCCTGCAATTAATGAATTGGTCACTGTCCAGGACCTTGCCAGCATGCAAGAGGTGGGCCTTTTGTCAATTCTTTTAAAGTCCTTTTGCTTCCTGCTGCTGCTGCTGCTGCTGCTGTTGCTGTTGCTGCTGCTTGTCTTCAAGCAATTAAGAAGATCGACTTGCCTGCAGTTAATAATTAGAGAACTCCATTAAATGATGTTTGTAGTCAGAAGGGACCCTGCTAAGCACCACTTGACAAAATTAAAGAATGCACTCAATAATAAATATAAACAGAAAGGGGGCCAGCAGCAGCAGCAGCAGCAGCAGCAGCAGCAGCAGCAGCAGCAGGAGCAGCAGCTCCTTCCCCCTTCCCCGCCTCCTCCTCCGGCGGCTCCCTCACCCTCGCTGCCCCTCCCCCCCGCCT
>NW_013651665.1:23255-26770 GCF_000499385.1 Eimeria necatrix | reverse complement strand
TTTTTTTTTTTTTTTTTTTTTTTTTTTTAGCCATATTGTCACAAAATGTCAAGACCACAGCTTCGCGTTTGCTCGACATGCGGTTCCTAGGCTTTCCAGCTCACAGTACCCTGCACGCACTGCGGCAAAGACTTGTGCATCACGCCAGCGCTGCGGCGAATAATTTCTGCTCTCGATACGTTACCGCTGTTGTAGGCTACAAGCATCGGCAGGAAAGACATTGATTATCCGATCGGCTCCAAAAACTCTATCTCGAAGAAATTCGAATTTAGCCTCCAATGCCACGCACCCAGATGATGAGACCGAGGAATGCTGAGCGCAAAGTTGCACTTTGTGCTACGAATGAAGTCAGCAGTTTAGGTGTATATCACTGAATGATACCATCGCCAACAAATGTGAGAAGCCTTCAACATCCAGACACGAGATGCGTTGTGACGAGCAGTTTGTTCTAATACAAACACAGGCGCGATTATATGCTCCCATTTGTTTCATCTCTTCAGATTGGCACATTAATTTGGAGGGATGTTGTGGGCTTCGCCAGCTTGAGAATCATCTTGGCATGATCATTGTGGCTTGGGCAGTCAGAAGGCTAGCTGCGTTTCTCCACGCTGAATGAAGCCTGTAACGGCAGCATTCCATCACTGTGTTGCATCAAGCCTTAAGTGGGCGTCAAAAGAGGTATAGCCATTCGCGCTGAAAATCGCGAAATACTCAGGATAGAGGACACGTACCAAATACAGGAGGTACGCTTGCACGCCTTTCTCCTTGTGAGCGTTTGCGTGAGAATACCTTCTAAACAATGACTGAAGGCGTTTTCTTGTATTCCAAAGCGTCATTTTGGGCAGGCATTTTGAGTGTTTCGTCGAACAAGCTCGGGCTGAATGGTGTATCAAGGTCTAAAACGCTGCATCTTCTTCTCGAAATCCCATGCTCTGTATTTGCCTTAGCTGGCTCCTGAGAAGGCTGCACGTTTAGCAAAACGTCTGCCATTGAATATGGTGGCTTCGAATTCCTCTCGAGGCATGTCAGGGTACCGCGTTTCTTGTCTGATAGTTGGTTGGTGGCTTGCGTCTCATGTTTCATACTTGATATGTTTTTACCATCATAAAGCTTCTAGCGCATCCATTGATGATCGCTCCAGTACACCAGTAAACTCCCAGAACTCTACGAGCCTGTAGAATCTGAATCTTTTCCTCGTCGGCAGGCATGCACATTTGTCTTGTCTCATACGCGGCTTGCTTTTATGGACTTGCACGATGGCCCATTTCTGCGGTTGTATCAGTTTTACAGCCAGAATAATGTGGTCTTACTTCCCCAAACCACTCTATCACTCTTTACCATGACATGCAAATTAGGAAATCCTGAAACGGACATTAATCCGATTTGTAAAGCATACATTTACGGTGGAGAGTCAGCTTGACTGGACAGCAGCCAGTGCAGCCTTCGCATGCATTTATATCATTGTTTTTGCCCGAGCAGGTCATGTTGTCACAAAATGTCAAGACCACAGCTTCGCGTTTGCTCGACATGCGGTTCCTAGGCTTTCCAGCTCACAGTACCATGCCCGCACTGCGGCTAAGACTTGTGCATCACGCCAGCGCTGCGGCGAATAATTTCTGCTCTCGATATGTTACCGCTCCTGTAGACTAGAGATATGGCAAGGACGGACTTTGATTATCCTATCGGCTCCAAAAAATCTATCTCGAAGAAATTCGAATTTAGCCTCCAATGCCGCGCACCCAGGTGATGAGACTGAGGAATGCTGAGCGCAAAATTGCACTTTGTGCTACGAATGAAGTCGGCACTTTAGGTGTATATCACTGAACCACATCATCGCCAACAAATGTGGAAGGCTTTCAATACCAGACACGAGATGCGCTGTGACGAGCATATTGTTCTAATACAAACACAGGCGCGATTATATGCTCCTACTATTTTCATCTCTTCAGCTTGGCATACTAGTTTGGAGGGATGCTGTGGGCTTCGCCAACTTGAGAAGCATCTTGTCATGATCATTGAGCTTTGGCCAGTCAAAAGACTTGTTGCATTTCTCCAGCCTGAATGAACCGCAGAAGGGAAGTGTTCCATCACTGTGTCGCATCAAGTCTTAAGTGGGCGTCAAAAGAGGTATAGCCATTCGCGCTGAGAATCGCGAAATACTCAGGATGGGGAACCCTTTCCAAAATACAGAGAGTACGTTTGCACGCCTTTCTGCTTGTGAGCGTTTGCGTGAGGATACCTTCGAGACAATGACTGAAGGCGTTTCCTTGTATTCCAAAGCATCGCTTTGGGCAGGCATTTTGAGTGTTTCGTCGAATAAGCTCGGGCTGAATGGTGTATCAAGGTCTAAAACGCTGTTAGCGTCTTCTCGAAATCCCATGCTCTGCATTTGCCTTAGCTGGCTACTGAGAAGGCTGCACGTTTAGCAATAAGTCGGCCACTTAATACGGTGACTTTGCATTCCCCACGGGACACATCAGGGTTCTGCTTCTGTTGTGTGATAGTTGGATCGTAAATCTTATGTTCATATTTGATATGCTTTTCCCATCACACAGCTTCTAGCATATCGGTGGATGACCGCTTCAGTACACCGGAAAATGCCAAAACTCTGCGAACCACGAAAATGTCAATCCTGTCCCCATCGGCAGGTATGCACATCTGGCTTCTGCCACACGCGGCGTGCTTTCATGGACTTGCATGATGGCACATTTCTGTGGTTGTATCAGTTTGACAGCCAAAATAATGTGATATTACTTCCCCCAACCAGTCTACCACTTTTCACCATGAAATGCGCATTAGCGAATCTCGAAACGAACATTAAGCTGATTTGCAAACCATACATTTACAGTGGAGAGGCAACATCACTGCACAGCAACCACTGCCGCCTTCGCATGCATCTATATCTTTATTTGTACCCGAGCTAGTCACATTGTCACAAAATGTCAAGACCACAGCTTCGCGTTTGCTCGACATGCGGTTCCTAGGCTTTCCAGCTCACAGTACCCTGCACGCACTGCGGCAAAGACTTGTGCATCACGCCAGCGCTGCGGCAAGTAATATTTGCTCTTGATACGTTACCGCTCCTGTAAGCTACAAGCATTGGCAGGAAAGACGTTGATTATCCCATCGACTCCAAAAAACATATCTCGAAAAAATTCGAATTTAGCCTCCAATGCCACGCACCCAGTTGATGAGACCGAGGAATGCTGAGCGCAAAATTGCACTTTGTGCTACGAATGAAGTCGGCACTTTAGGTTTACATCACTGAATGACACCATCGCCAACAAATGTGAGAAGCCTTAAACATGCAGACACGAGATCCGTTGTGACGAGCATTTTGTTCTAATCCAAACACAGGCGCGATTATATGCTCCCATTTTTTTCATCTCTTCAGATTGGCACATTAATTTGGAGGGATGTTGTGGGCTTCGCCAGCTTGAGGATCATCTTGGCATGATCATTGTGGCTTTGGCAGTCAGAAGGCTAGCTGCGTTTCTCCACCCTGAATGAAGCCT
>NW_013651665.1:5066-23155 GCF_000499385.1 Eimeria necatrix | reverse complement strand
ATTCGCGCTGAAAATCGCGAAATACTCAGGATAGAGGACACGTACCAAATACAGGAGGTACGCTTGCACGCCTTTCTCCTTGTGAGCGTTTACGTGAGGATACCTTCAAGGCAATGACTGAAGGCGTTTCGTTGTATTCCAAAGCGTCGCTTTGGGCAGGCATTTTGAGTGTTTCATCGAACAAGCTCGGGATGAATGGTGTATCAAGGTCTAAAACGCTGCATCTTCTTCTCGAAATCCCATGCTCTGTATTTGCCTTAGCTGGCTACTGAGAAGGCTGCACGTTTAGCAAAACGTCTGCCATTGAATATGGTGGCTTCGCATTCCGCTCGAGGCACCTCAGGGTACCGCGTCTCTTGTCTTATAGGTGGTCGATGGCTTTTATCTTATGTTCCATACTTGATATGTTTCTCCCATCATAAAGCTTCTAGCGCATCTGTTGAGGATTGCTTCGGTGCACCAGCAAACTCCCAGAACTCTACGAACCTCGAAAACCTTAATCCTCTCCTCGTCGGCAGCAGGCATGCACATCTGTGTTCGCTTAGACGATCCACGCCTTCATGTCTTTGTTTGATGGACTACCCTTATGATTACGTCAGTGTAGCAGTTGGAACGTGACGTCCCATGCAGGAAAGTCTATGAAGTTTCCCCCTGTTATTATCCCACGCCTGACAAATTCCTTTTTTCTACATGGTGCGTGGAGTTTTGTGCTTGTCACAAACTCCTTCCGGCGTTGTCAAAAGTGCCAAATGTTTCGCATACGGCGATTGCGCACACAGGTGTTACGGAAGACTGCTTTCCGTGTCTTGAAGGACTGCATTGCATTGCTGCAGCCCTGTTGCACTTCTGTGGCCTGGAACAACTGTGCTACTCTCATGCAAATCGGCGAGAGCTTACATTGTATCGAAAATGTCGAGCATTCCCGCGCTGGTTCTTGCGATGATCTGAACCGGATTGTTTCTTTTCCCGTGTCCGACAGTAATTGTGGCGAGCAGAGAGTATGTCTTAGGGATGTCTAGCAGCGATGTTTGAGGATCAAAGTGAGAAAATTAGGGCGTTTTTTAGCGTCTGCGTTTTCAGAAGAGGCTCGAGCTGCCGGCTGCGCGAGATGCGAGATGTCATGCAGAGTGGTGGCTGCTGCATGAAAGGCAGCACTAGAACGAACGGTGTGCCTATGCGGTTGCGTCGCTTTTGGAATTCCCGGCGTGTGCGTTGAAGACCCTGTTTCTGAGAGATTTGGCGACATCAAACGGTAAAGGTGTATTGCCTGCAGAGACCTACAGCAACATTACACTTCTTGAAGACGTCGCGTTGGTGAGAGGAGCAAACCCTCTATACCGAGCATCTGAAGATTGAGAGCAACACCGCTTCCAGGCTAGTTAAATCATGGATCACTCTTTGCCTGGCGACTGCAATGATGAGACCTCGTGGATATCCGCGTCGTGCCCAGGCAAGCGTTCGCTTACTGCAGTGGGCAGCTGCCCTCTCTCTCCCTGACACTCTGTTCATGCAGATCGCTTAGTTTGGCACCACATTTGGGGATCTTGGTGTTTGGGACATGTCCGATGGAATACCACCGAAAGGCCCCCTTTTCTACAGGCGGTCTCAAGTTTTGGTGATTGGTGCAAACTCCTTTGGGCATTGTCGGGACTGCCAAATGTTTGGCGTATTGTGGTGGTGTGTACAGATATTTTGGAGAAGTGCCTTCAGTGTCTTTCCTCGTTGAGTTTTGTGATACTTATGTTGTCAAACGAATAGTACCAAGCTAGCGTACTCGTAGTTTTATTCGTGTTTAAACATGGTTTGAAGTGCATTGGTGCTTTCGTATTGGTTGTTATGGTTGCTATGGTAAGCCGTGCTCGTGCGTTCGATTTGGTGCATATTTCCGGCTCTTCGCAATCGCGCTAGAGTCTCTTCGATGATGTTTATCCCGCAGAGTCATTAGCAGAGATAACGCGTTTAGAATTTCAGAAAATATTCAGAGTAGCCTCTAAAGATGTCTGTGCTTTGTATTAACTTTAGCAGTCTGGTCGGATTTTCTCTTCATCCTTGTTTGCGTGCCATCGGTGAAAAAGTTTTGTGCAGTCATAGAGTGTTTTGCACTACGCATCCCCCTGCGCAGAACGTACGTGGCTTCTCGCATGTCTGGCTGAACGAAGTTTTGCAGAGCGTCTGCCTTCGTGGATTGTGCAATGGGATTCACGAGCGGCCTCGTCTACCTCATTCGGCAGTTACACCGATCGTTAAACGCCTTCCATCATGGCTTTGAGGAACACGAGAATTTTGCATGCTTCTGGCTTTAGCGAATTATTATGTGTACACAAATGGGAAAGTGCTGCTTGCATGTGCAGGATATTTTTCTTCGTCCCTGCGTTGACCCTGGCGCTACGCAAATCACTGAAGTAGTTCGATAATGCAATCATCACATTTTTCAACAAATCGGGACTGCTTTAGTTTTCTTGTTGAGGTTCTTGCGTGGAAGCCAAAAAAATGTCATTGTTGATAATATAATCATTTGGTCCTAAACATCTACGAGTGCTTTTGTCTCTGTAAAACCCCTTACGGAAGCATGCGGCTGTTAAGTGCACATTGGGCTATGGTGAAGTGAACCACAGAACGCGTGTAGAGAAACAAATCTAGAACCAAGCACTGATGATGCTGCCTAGCCTTTCATTCATTTCACTGATCGTTCTTTATGAGACTTTTTCCAGGAAAGCAAGAGTCTTCTAGCACGCAAATGTATTGTTAGCCTCTGAAAACCCAGACGTTCTACTCGTACACGTTTCTGTCACTTCAAGTAGCCGTTTGTATGCAATAGCTCAAGAACACGTTTTACTTACGCGCCGTTCATACGCGGTGTAACGGCCAGTGCCTTATCAAACAATGGAACAAAGAGTCACTCGCTCGCACTAAAAGCCTAAAATAATTTCTGGTCGAGCTTCATCTGACATATGTAGGGCGATAGGCGCCGAGCAAGTGTCAAACCGCAACTGAGTGTATCTGCTTTTCTGCAGGGCGCCGAAAACAATGCACCTTTTGCCCCGTTATCTGGACCAAGAGGACTGCGTGTGCAATGGCTGACTGTTAAACGTAATTCGACGGCATGAAGCTTTTTTCTGACCATTTTAGGTATTTTTTGCACTGCAGTGATATTTAAGAATCTAGTGAAGCTCATAAACCCATGTATCGATTCATGTACTGGCCTCCATAATCACTCTCTCTGAGTGTCTGTTAACACGCCGTTGTTCCACTGTAAATGCAATACGTTCCTTTCAGTCGATTTCAGCTACTTCATAGCAAGCGTTTGCAATCGCTAAGACTAGGGGATAGTGCGAAATAAAGTTACTTGTCCGGTGTTTGAGGAGTTACCCGAGGGGGTGTTGACTACAAACGAAACGTATCGCCACGATTGCTGATAGGTCAGAGCACGACCACGCGGCAACGGCACCTTGCCGTAGCGTCTGCTCTTCCCGTGAATCCACTGTTTCTGGGTGACTTCTGCCTTCCTTTGCTAAAATGTGTCTAATGCACGTATTTCCGACTTTGGCGTGCTTTGAAGCAACACAGGAGAACCTTCCCATCCAAGGACAAGGTTTCTGTGAGCGAAACAGAAGATTGTTGCGTATTTTTGATCAAAACGGAGCCACTGCGTGTTTTGTTGTCCTTAAGAAGCAAAGCAACATGAGAGACAGAAGCTGCTGAACGCTTGGGCCATTACTGATGGCGACGTTTGCATCGTGCGCCTTTGGCAACTGTATACTTATCTTCGTCACTGCCGCGAGCACTTTTAAGCTCTGACATTCCTTTGACTTTGAACGCTTCACCAAGCGTGACCATTTCGCCGCGTGTTTGTATGGGGTAGGTAAACGCTATTAAAAATGCAAAGAAACCTCAGTGTTGAATCTGCAATGCGCTACTTCATTTTCGTTGCTCAGCTAGATGTTAAACTTGTACCGAAGGGACGTACTGTGCCTGACCTCGCTTCCAATTTTACTAGTCGCAATGTTACGTGAAGAACTCTGATTGCACCTCATGCTTCTTATTTTTTCTACGAAGGTGGTGAGCATTATCTGAAAAGCGGCACTTGAAGTGTATCCGTTGTAATCAAAATTATTCGCAGCAGCTTTGCCCGAAGGAAAAAGAAGTATATTTCTTTTCTGCGAAAATAAATTTGGGGAAAATGTCTTTTTCCATGAGACTCGTGACGTCACGTGTGGCGAGAATGGAGGAAAACAACGTTTTTTTATACCGGAAAACAGGTCGTAAGCATTAACTCGAGGAATCAACGAGGACCTTGTCAATCATTGCTACTCGTACATTGGTTCTTTGCACTGTTAGACCTACTGGCGGAAAATAAAGCTGCGCCTTTGCATTACGTAGACGTCGCTTGGCTTTCAGTGCGCGCTCTTGTGTGAAAGTGGCCCAGGAAACTGCAAAGGTGTAGGTGAAAAACATCGTGAAATGGTGGAAATATAGTGGGTGCGTTCCCTGTTTGTATCAGTTTTCAGGTCTTCACAAAGGTGCGAGCTTAGTGTAGTCCACCGCCTTCTAACCGTCGGAAGCTTTCTCATGAAAGAATGCTTCCAGGCTTTTGCATGCAGCGCCGATGCGGACTTAGCCATCTACCTTTGGAGTTGAGAAATGCTAGAAGGTGCGTTGAATGCAGTGTTCGTAATCTCAGCGTGAAGCTGACGGGTTCATGTGTCAATTGTAGTTCCAACCTGTAGGTCAACGAATTTCATAGCAGTTTACACGTAACGAAAAACAATAGATACTACGAAATGCGGTCCAGAAACATTATTCACAAAAAAGACTGCGACCTATTCAACGGATGTTTGAGAAAACAAAGAGAGTCATCAAGAATTAAAAGCATGCTGCAGAAGTAGCATCATCAGAAACTTCTTGCAGAAGTAGCGTAGCACAACGATGTTTTGACACAGTGGGATCATTGCACAATTGTTGTCCCGTATTTACCGGCATTTATCAATAGACAGTGAGTTAGATATCAGTAAGCAGAAGCCGCATGCCGCGTCCCGCTTTGTAGACATGACGACCCTGGCCCACAATCCGTTGCTGGTGATTGCAGGTTGTAAGCTGAAACGGTTACAAAGTGTCCCAGCGCGCTAGTTGTCATGCAGGAGGATCTGAGTGACTTTGCTGCGGAATAAACCGTCACATTTTCCCTAAAATGCAGCCTTGCTTCTTTAGGCACTCAGCTGTAGATCATAACGACAGCACGAAATACAAGGGGCATGAAAATATTTTTATCTTGTACTTAATTTCCGCTGAAAAAAATGTTCTCACAGAGATATGAAGTTTTAAGCAAGCAGTGAGATATTATGCATTTGTCAGACGGAAGTTCCGCAACATTCAGGATGTGGGCACAGTTGATTCACAGCAAAGATGAACGGTAGTGTTTTGCCGTGATTGAGCACTGCGGTTCCGAGGAAAACGGGGTTCGCTGTAAACAACTGTATGCTTAATCCAGCTGTGTATGCCTAAGCTCAACGAACACGATTTGCTGGTTTCCATGTGCGAATGTAGAAATATTAACTGTGAAGTGTATTTGTTCTGCCTGGATGTCGAAACTTTTCTGTTTTATTTTCTCTTATTTGAGAGGTTGGGTGGCGAGCAAACAGGAAGTGGGTCCAAATTTCGCTGAGAAAAATATACTCAGCTCATGCCACGAATATACTCCGCGGCATGAGCTTACTTTTTATCATTCAACGAAATACGCCACGCTTAATGCGCAGTAACACTTTTTAAGGTGCTTTCTCCGCGTAGCAGTTATGTATCAATGGCCATTAATAAGATTTGTCGATATTTTTCATGCAATTATGGGCGCCAGAGAGAGGAAAAAAACGGCTTTCAATACGCTTCGGAAAATGTGTTTGAAGAAAAAAACAGTAAGGGATGACCAGCGGACTTTGTGGCGGCAAACACAACCGCAAAGGGCAACGGAGCAAAAGCCAGTTTTATCTGCTAAAGAATCTTCCATGTTGCAGAGCAGAAGTTGCTTTTAGGGGATGCTGCTTGCTAAATTTTAATATCTGGCCCGTCAGAAAATCAACGAATTAAGATTTTTCTTTTTCAGTAGTTCCTATGTTAAAATATTTGGACTGCTATGCTCACTCACTATTTTGTCGCCTCATGCAAAGATAGTAGGCCCAGCGCTGAGACCAAAAAATGTATCGAGCATTTTTTTGGCTTTCATATTGGGATCCATAAATGGCCATGCAGATACCCCTATTAAGATATGTGAGTCCTCTGTTTTATGTTGCATACCCAATTGGCGCAGCTGAGTGCAATGCCTTCTGGTCGCAACGTTATATATTCCTTCATTGGTGGTCGTAGCTTTTGAGCTCAGGGCAACCGTATCAGTATCTGGGTCTCAAGAGTGGTTCAGGATCAATGTAGCCTTCACCGCCAAATGTTTGGCGTATTGTGGTGGTGTGTACACATATTTTGGAGAAGTGCCTTCAGTGTCTTTCCTCGTTAAATTTTGTGATACTTATGTTGTCAAGCGAATAGTGCCAAGCTAGCGTAGTTTTATTCGTGTTTAAACATGGTTTGAAGTGCATTGGTGCTTTCGTATTGGTTGTTATGGTTGCTATGGTAAGACGTGCTCGTGCGTTCGATTTGGAAGAAATTTTGATTCCATTGTCAATGTTCACGCATTCGATTTCAACTTATGCCCAGTGGCCCACCAGGTTTCAGCATGACTTACCTTTGCAGGAAGTATGCCTGCTTGGAGATAAATTGTAGCTGCTCAGAGATACAAAGAGGCGCTTTAATCTGCCAGCAAACGTGTTACCATGCCGCACGTTGGATTTGCCTGCTCCCAAACGTATTATTTGTGGTTTCACAAACCATGTGGGATTTCCAGCTGAACTTACAAGGCTGGTGTTACATGACGCCCTCAAAGATGCTATTTTTTACGCTAGTTTATATTGTGCTTATATCTTCTGACGCCTCGCTTCTAAACGTTGCACTTGATGCGTGCGTCGCATCCGCGTTCTCACTATTTGTGGGCGTAAAGATGGTAGAAAGCTCTATTTTTAAGAAGATGCTGCAGCTACCTTAGTCGAGACTTGTTTCGAACGCAGAAGGGTCCAGCAGAACGAAAACGGGGCAAACGGTTCAAATAGCAGGTGAGTTAGGACGCCTTCATGGGTTGTCTCGGGTGGAACACCATCTACACTAGCAAGGCATCCTCATCGCCTCCATGGGTTTCCTCATGTGAAACGTCATCTACACTAGCAAGCCTGAACTGTGAGCAGCTGCATTCAATTTGACTGGCAAGCTAACTATTCAGTTGGCAATGTATTACGGGGCGTCCTACGACACGTCCTAAGAAAAGTATGTAGAACACCAAGAAAAGGCACCTGAAATATGAAGCACACTATCTGGACGGCGAGCAAAGTTGAAAACACCTGATTTGGCCCACTTTTGGAGTTGAAGCGAGTAACCCTTCAGGGAGTATGCGCATGACCATGTAGCGGACTGAGACGCTGAAAATCATATATGGCAACAGTAGTAACACAAAGCCTAGAGCCAAAATACAGTCTCATGGAAATGCAATTTGAAGCGGCAAAGCCTTTATGAGTGTTTGCTGCGAATGGATTTAGGTACGTGCCTACAGTGCTGAACTTTTTGTGTGATCTATATTTGGCAGCTGCACAGATGATATCAGGGTTAGAAGGAAAGATATGTACAGAGAGTGAGAGGCTGAAATTAACCAGAATTGCACAATGAAGGACTAGAGTGGTTTAATGCAGGATCTAACCCGAAACACATGGCGCTTGCTTTCCATGTGTTTTTCTCATTTTGGCAGCCGGCGAGCTGTGCAGTCGCCGCATAGTCAGTTGAATACTGATAACCGACGTACGGATTCCGTCCTCATATTGAGAACATTCCTGGCATGCGGAAAGGAGTTCGTGTTGACGCCCCATACTAGGCAACAAAGCCAATGCAGATTGCGCACGCTGCAAAAGACAACAGAAACTGCGACTTGGCTCGCATAAACACGGGAATGACACACCGCAACGCACAAATGCTCTATTTGACCCAAGCAAACTCACCACGCGGAAGCTTATGATGATGAGTATGGTGTACAAATGCTCTATTTGACCCAAGCAAACTCACCACGCGGAAGCTTATGATAATGAGTATGGTGTCACTTTACCCTGTAAAAGGATAATATTATCTGAGGCAGTTCGTGAGCCAATACAATGCGGCAAAGCAGAAAAGTTCAATCATTTCATTGCCATTTATTGCGGTTGGATTGGACGGAGTAGCTATGTGCTCCTCTGGCGTGCATTAAATACAAATGCAAGATACTTTTGGAGCAAATGCATGCATGTTTTGCAGACTGGCTGCAGTGCAAGAGTTTGTGGACTTAGGAGAGGCTGCAAGCACAACAAGTGAGACAGGCTTACAAATGTGCCTGAATGATTTCCCTAAGGAAAATTTGCCACAACTGCTTCTACGCTTTCTTTCTACATGTGGCTCAGAACATTTTCTTCTGGTATGAAGCGCGTGCTGCCCAATGTGGAGGACAGAGAAAGCCACATCCAGTAGATACCTGACTGCCTTTGTTGCACTTTGTGTAAATTACTTCTTTTCTTGTGTGTCAAAGAGCCGGAAACGTTATTTCTTGTCGGCCCGAAAACCATACTTTTCTTTGGTGACGGTTATTGTCGTCTGCGCCAAATAAAAGCGCCTAGACGGACCTCAGCAGTAGAACGGGTGGTCGCAAGAAAAGATTTTATTCTATTTTGCATAATCTTTTTCTGCTTACAGCAAGTATGTGTGGCAGATCAAAAGCTTTGAGACACAAAAGGACAATGGTCTAGAGCGCAACATCTCCAGTAGGCCATGGACTTGGTCCAATTTTAAGTTATGCTTTGTGTCATTGCCAGCGCATTCCCAAGCAAATGCATAAATAAACTTGGCAAATGTTGCATTCGCATATAAGAAGCATATATGCATTAAAACGGGACGCTCTTTTGAGTATGCGTAGCATAAAGAACTTCTCCTTACTTTGAGGTCACATATCGTGTCCTTTCTTGCGTACTGCTGCGAGGTGCCCTGACAACAACTATTTGTAATTGGCATTTTATGTGCAAAGTAACTATAAAATCTACTATGGACTGTGGGAGTTCCCAGGTCAAAAATTTTTCGACAAAGCGCCGTTTAAAATTGAACGAGATTGTACGTAATTGTTCACTGAAACAGGAATTTTTGGATGAATTTTCCCCTTTTTCAATTTAAATATGCTCAATGTTGCTTCTATTGATGAAAATTAACATCTGCATAGGTGAAACCGGCCATCAAAGTTTACCTACTCGGCAGCTGTGCGTGACGCCTTGGGTGGCTACGGTATAAGTCCCAAATTTAAGCAATCTGTGCGCTCCAGTGCTCTGAGTTCACGTACAGCTTCACGTATTTTGTGAAGGCACGTGAGATTCCTGCAACCTCCCGGTTGGATATTCGGAAACTTCATCGTCGATTGTTTCCTGATAGCCGCCTTTGGCTGCATTCCACAAAGTATTTCACCAGAAAAATGAGCCTCAACAGAAGTTTGCTCGGCAGAGTGTCCAAAGTGATAAAAGCATGCAGCGCACGCAAATCAGCGACTCCGACGCAGATGCTCAGCTGCAGGGAGGTTTATTTCTCTCAGACGGCTCGTTTCTGCACATCATACGGGGTGAGCAACGCCGTAAGTTTCTTGCCGTGGTCAGAGAGCGTTATTGCGCGTTTTTGGACCTAGAGCTTCCGAAAGCCTGCAAAAATATGAGGAAGAAACAGTTATGTTCGTTGGAACCGAGAGCCATCTGTGAAGGCTGTGAGTTGCTTTCGAGAGAAATACAACAACGGAGTAGATAAGGTGAAGACCAACACAGGATCCAATAGCTTTCACTATAGAACGGTTCCCCAACAATGCAATAGCTCAAATTATGTGTTGTGCGCCTTTGATTTACGTATGTGCCTTATAGTATGAGCACGCAAGTGCTTTGTTAGAAGTGCCTGCCCATTCGGTTGTACTCCCCAGTACACCAAAAGTGCTCGCGCTAATGCTAACTTTGTGGCTTTTCAGGTGGAAAAATTTTGGTTGCGTATTGTCCGTGTTGTTTTTTCTCGATGCAGAGTGGGATGTGCAGCATTTTTATATGCACCGGCTTCCTTCCTAAAGTGAGGCCTTGAACAAGCCTTTGCCATCACTGGCTGAGTGAGTACGTGCCGGTTGTGGAATGAGCGCAACCCTGGCCATAACACAGAAGCTTTGTGAGGAAAGCACTCCACACGAGAGTTCTAGCTGTGTATCATACAAAATAGGAGCAAATGAATGGACTTCTGCTGATTAGTTCTACATTGTGTGCAGCATTTTTGTGGCTCGAATTGAGTACAATAGGCCACCTGACGAAAACCGTGGTCTGCCATATTTACGTTCACAATCCACACAATTAGCATTTCTTTCCTCTCAACACAACAACGTTTCAGGATTGTTTTGTTAGCACCAAGAGGTTGGCGGGTAGAGCTTTTCCATCCAACTCAAGTTGTACCACCCAAAGTTCAATGGAGTTTCCATGTAAATACTGCTAGTAGCACTCCGCATTTTTTCCTACGCGTTTTGCTGTGAGAGGCTCGTAAACGTTGCAGATCAGCTTTCATAGGAGAACAACCAGACTTAGATGTCAGGCCCCTCTCACCGTACCACTACATGCATCTCTTCTCTGTTCGCGGCTCCGAATCAGCCGATGCGAGACATTAATCAAGATTTTGATGAAATTGTGTAGACTAGTCGAGCAAAGTGGAAACAGATGTGTCTAGCGACTGTCCTATGAAACAGGTTGCCCCCTGAGTTGTTCCAACTACGTCCTCGATCCAAACTCTGGATTAAGAGCTTCGCCAAATAGAACCAACCTTAAGAGCACTAAAAGCTTTTAATCTGTAAGTAGCTGTTACTCATACAAATAAAGTTAGGTCTGCAGTTAATGCGCGAGTAGAAGTTAGTCATACAAATAAAGTTGGCTTTACAGAAGAAGCTCAAATTGTTTCACACGTGGTTCCGGGCACGTGGTTCCGTGGTGTTAGTTGGGCAGGGACTTTGATGCTGCCAATCGAAGTATACACTCGTCGAACAGCAAGTTCTTCATCGTAACTGGATCATCAAAAAAAATATGGTCGATAGGTTTGTATTGTTTGTTTTCGCGCCTTCAATGAGTAGAGACAATAAAACGCTGACAGGCTAGAATTCTTCGTAATGAAGTCGAGCTCAGCTCGGTCGTTCCAGCAGTGTTTCGATGCGTCAGAATACTCGACTAGCTTTACGGGGTAGCAAGCCGACGCTTTTTATGTAAAAACGACAAAGAGTAACACAGAGAATGAGAAAAGCACTCCCTTACCTGCGACACAGGGATGAAGCCTGGGGTTAGTTGTGTAGACAGCGTCTTACTCAGCCGTAGCACAAGGCTGAAAAAGAACTTCAACAATTGAAGGGAGTAGTTTACATTCTTTTTTTGCCACCAAAAGAGTTTTCTAGGGCCTTCGCTGGATTTGTGCTCGGCATTGGCCTCCTGGGTGATGCAATGTTGCTTTTGGGATGTTGGCACGGAGAACGCGCTCGGTAGCCCGTTTGAGGCAAAATTCTCCAAAACTTCGACTTTTATTTGTTGAACGCACATTTTTAGCGCAGGTTGAGGGACACTCCAGTACTACGAGGCCTCGCGTTGTCCAGAACCGACCCGTATGGTGTGCACGGCTTGCCGCGCCGCTACATGGTTTTCGTACCTCGCTACACAGGTGCGCACATATTCATCAGGGATAAAGGCATTCAAAAAAAGCCTTCAATGCATAGTTGTTCATGTTCCCCTGCTTTCAGCCTCCCCAAGCCCGTCGGTGTCTCTTGTATCGCGTCTTCCCGCTAGCCCCAATCCCTGACCTTCCAGTAGAACACCCTAAACTTGCTATGCGACGAGGTCCAGGTTTCCCTAGCTATAGCCTCTCTATTCATATATCATATGTAGAATAGTAAACGGTACCACCGTGGGAGGCTATACGCGCTCAACGTTATAGTGCTGCACACTACATGAAGAGCTCCAACCGTTCCGTCTAGTCCCCGCAGTTTCGGTCCCATATTCGCATCGTGATCCACCGTTCAAATGGCCATTGACGGATATAACAAAACATGGACGTATGCACCACAGCTTTGCCAACTAGCAGGCACATCCAGAAACCCACAGAAGGCGCTTCCTCCCGCAAGCTCCGCTTTGCCGAACCGTGCCAGCCTTCTCGCTTCCTGAAGTGGCCATTCCAAGTAAGCTGTATCACCGAACATTTCAGGAGCCTGTCACCGGACATTTCGGAGGAGAAGAGGAGCTATTATGATGGGCCCTCCTCTCGACCGCTACTCTGAAGTCTACCTAATGCATTGCAAAGTTTCCCTCACACATCTCGCCGCCGTTGAAAACCTGGCCGCGCACTTTTCTTGATGCTTGAAAGCCTGACTGTGGGCGGCATGAGATTCAACATCAGCGTCTTTCTCGTAAAGATGATACGAGCTGTTGGTTATGTGGCAGCTGCAGACGGCCAGGCATGCGACTCAAATGCCTACGCTTAGCAGTGTCTGAAAAATAGTGCATCAGATAGCTGGATATGTTCTCACCCCCGCAGTGGACATGGAGGCCACTCGGAGGACATGACTTGCCCAGTGCTGCGGACGCACATGCACTTGTATACAGCATTGTAGAAAGGCTACGCGATCCCTTGAAGCTTGTTGGCACGAAAATTTTCAAGGGATGCCTGTAGTCTTCTAGGGTAAGGAACGACAGACGAGCAATAATGTGGACACCCACGTAGCATTTTACAATATGCAAGGAAATGATCTAGGGATTTTTTATTTTCGTATTTCGCTCGAACGTATATTGCGGGCAGGCCAGGGCAGGCCATCGTCGCCCTGAGACTTTTAAGCACCAGTTCTTTTAGAGGTGACTAGTTTTCGGAGGAAGGGTAATTATTTTAGAGCTGTGCCTGGCGCTATGGGCCTGTTTGACCACGTGTTGAAGCGGGAAGGCACCGTTATGCCAGCGCAGGCTTGGCATTCTGTCCCACAGACGAATCACTCGCAGTCGCTCGAATGAGCAAACGAGGATGGTACAGTTTGAGCAATAACTTCATTTTTTCGTTGCTTGACAACTTCCGGAAATGCAACAGCCGCAATTGTGCCGCCAGGAGTCATCCTGGACGACGCAGTCACTGGCACCAATTTACAATATCTAGTCTGGAGGGCGCGTACCAACTATATATTGGTCACTTTGTAACCTACCCTCCCATCTCACCGGCTATTTTGTGGCACAGCTCATTTTGAGAGGGTACCCCTACAAATTGACACACATACAGCGATCGGCTGTCACACTCTTTTACACGTGACGCGATCGTCCGTCTATTTCCTTGAACAAAATTTTTTACTTGCGATGTCTGGAAGCTGTGGGAATGCTTACTTCTGGTTCTATCGCCAGTATTTGTGTTGACAGAAGCTTCGCTTCTGTGAGTTGCGCGTGGCTCCGCAAGTATGTGCTACTCTAGCTCTAACCTGTCCATGCACCAAAGGGGCACATGCACAGCGAGTTCGATGCTCAGTGCGAGTGCGAACGTGTGGGCCCAATTTCCGTGTAGCACTGCGGAATGGCTCACATAGGCTGAATGCCTTCGATATGATATTCATGTCCTGAGCGATCAAAATGTAGCAGCCCATAATGCGTTTATTGCCGTGAACATTATAGATAAGGACATACATGCATGCCAGAAACAGTCGTTCACTGCGTCAGCAGAGGACGTACGGTTCATGCGTTTTCTGGGGCCAGGGCAAAGTCTACCATTCTGCATTTTCGGATACACTTAGTGGCGTAGTATTTTGTGATTCAGGACGTGCGCGAATGAGCCTAGCAACAGGAAAACACTTGAATTTACGTACTTCGCTGACACAGCTTTTTTATCACAGTGTTGCGTTCGATGTCGTTCTTTCGGGAAAGCGTCGTTTGGGGAGCAATCCCATCATGAAGTTGCCAGTTATATTACGTATTGTGTGTGGATTCCGGTGTGAAGAAACCGAAATATCGGACTAGCTTAACATCTGTGGCATGTTCTGTGTCGTTGATCGCTGGTAAGGCAAAGATGATTTTGAAGTAGTCGACTATCATTTTAGCACAACTGCATGACTTTCTGCCGAGCTTGTTCTAATGTATCATAAGGGAGAGCTCCGCCGAATAATTTGCACTCTAGTACTATGATTTCCTTGCATACACGCACGTTGCGTAATCTAAATTTCTCTTCACTGCAGCGTCCTACCGTCAAAATCTGGCCGGCGTGTCTACCATACTCCAATATGTCGGAACTCGCGGTAGTGTCAGTGCAGCTTGAATATCTAGTGCAAGAGTATGCAATCGTTGTTTCTGCGTTGCCTGACGAGGGAGGGTGCTCATGAGCAGTGAGCAGGCTCGCCAAACACGCCACTGTGCGAACATAGCCACTCTGGAAGAAGCATGGTGTCCTGGCGCATTTTCTGTCTCTCCCTGGCAGTTTGGTCTGAGAAGCGGACGGTATTGGCTTCGCACCTTCATGTATACTGCCTTTCCATCGGCACTGTCTGCACAGGTACAGCTGCAGCGAGCTTTAAGTAAATTGATTGTTGTGGAGGGCAATTCTCATATATGCTCACGCGACATTAATTGTCCGTCAGAAATTGTAGTTTCATCATTCAGCCTCCAATAAGAACATTGCCATAGCACGATAGGCTCGAGGGAAATCATGGATATCCATGGATAATTTTAGGATCAGTTCTCAAGACTATTGGAAGCGTTAGCTCCACTATTGGGGCCGACTTATAAGCCTTGTGGAAATGCACGTTCAAAGTTATATCGATAATTCGCCCACAAACCAAGTTGTATGGTGCACTTGTGGTGTTTCCGTCGTATGTCATGTGCGGCGTGTAGTGATTGCCCTGTTCTGCAAGGCAGCTTTGATCTACACTAGCTGCGCACGAAGCGAAATTTTCCGTTACAAGTTTAATCCGCAGTGGTCTTCGTGATTTAGGGACGTAGGTGGTGTCTATCTCTTTGCTTCGTGCGTGGCCGGGAAGTGAACGGTAGGCTTTCTCCCTGGTTGCAAATGCCTTGACTAATGCTATGCCTATCATCATTTTCCTTCCGACGGAGTTTCGTAGGTTGTGCCCTTTCCTTATTATTTCCATCTGGTTTGTGCGTTTGGGCAATGTGTTTTGGCAAAAAAAGAGCTTGCAGAAACAACTAATGGTTAAGTGCCTTGTGACCAAAAGCAATGAAAACAAATTGACAGTTCATTCGTAAGCAATTCCTGGCCTTCCGGGTGTACGACAGAACTGCATCTCCAGCTTTTAGACACCAATAGCGCATGTGGTCAAAGTTGTAAGCTGTCATTTTCATATGCAGTTCTTGCGCCACATTATGTTCAGAATGCGCAGGTGCACTGTGCCTTGGCCTTGGTAACTATGAACAAACTCTCTTTCCATCGCAAAAGGGCAATAGATTTAAAGCTGCTGGTTCTTGCGGGGTATTACCATGCGGTATTCCGGGGCTCGAACTGTAAAACGCATGCTTACCCGGCAGTTTTCTCTGCAAGCAGCAGGCTGCCATCTAGTGGCATGTGTTACACGTTTAAGGAGCAGGACGTACCGCATCTTCCTGGGTTTGTGAATAAAACTTCCTCCGGCTGGCAAGTCCCAACAGCAGACGAATTGTTTCAAGCTTTTTTCCTGTGAAAGCGCAACGACATTAAGGACATTAAGGGCATGCTATTTTTATAAATTCAGATAACTGCGTAGATATTTTGGTAGATTCAAAACTCCCTGTTTCTTTTGCTTGGCTGTAGGCCGTGCCAATGCAAGCAAAGAAACTATTATATATTTCTCTTGCATAATATGCAGCGAGTATGGTTATTCGTAGCACAGCCCGTGCGCGTGCCGAAGCCGACATGAGCAAGAACATTACCATAACCTTTTTTGGAGGTTTCCTTCGCTTACCACCAGTACGCAAATAATGGGGACAACTTCTAATAAAACGATGTTTCATAGTCGCGACCCTCTGCACGCTAAGCAGAATCGAGAGTTCAGTGAAGCGTATAAACCAGATGCCACTCAGCCGACGCTGTGTCACACAAGGCAGTGGAGTTGACGCGGTTTGCGAACAGGCAATATCTCAGAATTTTCCATCGTCATTCTACCGTTAACGTGTGGACGACAATCGGTTGTTTTCCAGGAGGTATGTAGTTGCCTAGTGGCGTACGTAATGCGCATTGGCCCCTCATTCATTCTCGCCACATGCGCAGTGATGTTGAGGACTCAATTCTTGCCCAACTCTTTATTGTAACACAGCAGCAACAAACCAAGTACGATTTCAATCATCTCAGGCTCTGTAGCTTTGGGTGTCAGGGAGCCCCAGTGGCAGACGTAACCGCCCGACTCATGCTGCTTTGCTAGTAATGTTCGCGTGGTTCACAGATGCCGCTGCATATAGAAAAGTGAACGTTTCAACCTGTGTCTGCACTTTAAAGGACGTACGAATTTGGTCACGCTTAGTCACTGCAAGCCGCGATGTTTGCGTGCGATAGCTATAACCAGCAGCAAGAGTACTACATGGCTTGGCCAAGATGGAACAGATGGTTGCAATCATTCCTTCAGTCCCCTTCTAAAGCTCAACTGGTACTTTCGACCAAGCTTATATCCACGCAGTACTGCTGGTGGAGAGCTTAAACATGAGCAGCGTGCAATGTTGAGTCAGTTACTGGAGTCCGGACTTATGAAGGGAATGGTGCGTGATGGATGTACTGCCCTCTCAAGTTTCCCATTTTGTTTGCACTGGCAGGCACATTTTTTTCGAATTGCAGCAGTTGAAATATCCGTCGGAGCTAGCATCCATGTATTAAACGCCTGCACTGCATTGTGGATGATCGTGGTTCACCCAAATGTGGCACAGGACCAGACTTCCGGAAGTATCGAGCTTTGGTCTATCTGGAAAATGCTGTGGATCTGACAAGAATCCAGATGCAGAAAAAGCTGGCGTGTTGCATGTCATTTCTTGCCATCAGGAAGAAACGCAATCCTGGAGACACTTTTCTCCTGGCTTCTTTTTCTTGTGCCATCGTTGTCTGTCTATTTTCTGGTCATTCGCCGCGAAGAGGTAATGGCACTAAGCAGCTAAATCATCTTGTGGTTCAGTAATGTTTTAAGCGTGCGAGACATGACACGCGGAGCGCTGGGATTGCTGGACCAGAAGATAACGTCGTCTCGCTTGATGGTGCGGCGAAAATTAATTCTCCGCCCGTACACATTGCCGAACACGGTGCTTTGAAGCTTTTAATGGAGCGTCCAATGATCCTGCAAGCTCGTCAGCATATCCGTAATGCCACGTGTGCTTGCGTGTTTCCAGGAGTCGGCTTATGCGTAAGTGGCACTGTATTTGCCCCAGAACGTTGCCAAAAATTTCACTGTGCGTTCGGCTGCCAGATCATTCTTCAAGCGTGCCAGCTGAGCTCACATGATACGCGCCTGTTGAAAATAACGTGCACTGCATTCAATGCAAGGGATCAAAAGAGCTGTAGCTATCACAGCGTCAGCTTGACTTCAACTTGGGCGAAGCAGAGGCATGGATTGTTTTACTTTGCTAGCCCAATTACAAAACACGTCCCTCCCGTGCAAAAGAATTGCATTAAAGTGGGTGCAGCTGCTAACGATCTGCGCGAGACTATTGTGAGTGGGAGCCTGTGTGAATGCCGAACAGATGGTATGTGGCTGTTTACGTGCCTTTGGCGAAGCAGTAGAAGGCTTCTTCCAGGGTACATGACAAATGTTTCTTTCAGAGTGTCCAGCTTCACGGTAGAAAGCCATGAAACAGAGTCGAAACTTTTGCGGCTGCAGAAACATACACCATGATCTACCTTTAAAATTTCCTGTTGCGAAGGGGATGATGCTGAATGCATTGCAGTCCCTGCTGTGCTTCTTTTTCAAATGTGCTTCCGTGAAGTACAGGCATGCATATAAGAGACATGATGTACAA
>NW_013651665.1:0-4966 GCF_000499385.1 Eimeria necatrix | reverse complement strand
TTTTTGTCATCTTTTATTGTCCACTGGGTGTGCTGAAGCTGCGTTTACGTCATTGAAGGTCTGCTCTCAGCACACGACGTAGGAAGTCTAATTGCTTAGATGTGCTCTGTACGCGTTTTGTAGAAGGACGCAGCAACCTTACATGTTGCATTCTAACTTTGCTAGGATGAAAATCCTACTCCGTAGCCGTTGCCTGTTGAAATTTCGGCGACGACTGTCCTCTAGGTTCACGGAAAGGCTACATAAGGGTTTTATTTGCGTAAGAAAATAAGTTGTAGAAGGTTTTATTTGCATCCGGGCACTGTTGCATAAACGCAACATGTAGGCTTGCTAGAATAACATTTCTGGCTTTGTAGTTAGTCCAATTTTCGACAATGTCTTTGGCAGATTGTGCCTATAGAGCAATGTAGGCGTGTGCTACCGTACAGACGCAATTCAATTTTGGGTGTCCTTCGAGCAGCTGCAAGTAACAGGTTCACGAATGCTGGAGAGCTGTCGCAATTGTATAGCTTTAGAACACTAGGACTGTCTGCAGTTTTTGAAATGGATTCAGAAGGTGCATAACTAGGCGGTTGATTGGTGCACAATTAGACCTTTGATTCAAAGGCAGCTACCTTGTTGCGCGATATGTCTAGTCACCATGTCATTTAATATTTTTGTGCCAGCGAGTATCATCGACTTGTGCCTTCACACCTAAGGTGTGCTTAATACATTGCAGTGATGGTCCCTCCCTAGTACACTTGAGGATCAATCTGTATACTGCCTTGTGCTGGGCTTAGAGTCTGTGCGGGCGTTGGCTAAGCGTGTGGACGCTTCTGGGTGAGTCGGTGGGAACACGCTTCAAGTGCGGCAACTATGTGCCCTCTTGGTTTAAGCTCAGTGGAGTCCGTATCAACTTAGAACACATTCACCTTGATGTTGGTGAATATACTGGTAGTATTTTCGGCGGCGTACCCGTGTGTTTCTGAGGGAGATTCGTGTCAGGCAGACTGCTGCAGATGTCAGGTGTGAAGCGGCACAATCGGCGTTGTTTGTATCTGGCCGTCGCATAGATCGCACGTTAGTCTGCATGTCCTGCGAACTACAGTGGCCATATCGATGCACGCAGGAAACCTGCAGACAAGGAACTTTTGCAACTGGGCTGCTTCAATTAGGCGACCGAACGCCATATCTTGCCCGTCGAACTTTGTAAACGTGCCGACGTGCGCAAGCGTATAAAACGTTGCGTAGGCCAGATATTACGCACATAAGAGACTTTCACAGAGCCACAGAAAATGAAAGCTTAACATACCATGGAAAGTACAGCCTTGAAAAGGTGACAGAATAGAATCTGCATCCCACGTATTTTTTGCACATCTCGTAGTTCGCCGTTCTGGAGCGAAGGATGTATGATGTATGCAACTCGGCTCAGTCAAGCCACACGTGCCTGCCTTTGTCGCCGTTTGCATGTTACCCGTGTGGCATTCAATAATGTGGGCAAATCTGTTTTGCCTATGCTGCCTGATGCTGCAAACCTTGGTGAGGATGTGGTTTGGGTCTCTCAATAAGCACGCGCGGTGTGGCTCAATGGCTCTCAATAAGCGCGCCGCTGTTTACTTCGGTAAGATCTGCAAGTAACGTTCTATATACCAGTAGTTTCATCATTGACTGTATTACTGTTGAAGGCATAGCAGCTAAAGTCTTTGATGCAACGAGCATTTATAAGACGGGGCACCCTTTTGTTGACTACAACCGACCTATTTTGGTAGCTCAGTGTTCGTTTGCGTGTGCGTCTGGATTTAATATGTTTCTTTGAGAATGCGCAGCAAACAAATGCACGGGTTAGAACACTGTCAAATATGCACAATACACAGTCGCGTCTCAAGCACAAATCGGGCACCAGGGTACAGGCGACTTCTTCGAAGCCAACGAGGGTCTTGCAAAGAACCAACAAATATTGAGAAGTAGTGGAGATATTTTCTAAATAACTGATATCACGCTTGAAGTAATGTGATGCTCAAAACCAGAATTTAGTCGTGTCTTCATTGTACTACCAAAGCTCGACTTTTCTTCGGTGCCATCGTCACCGGCGCAGTCCTCTTAGAACATAGTTCGACAGTCGTGTCAGTGTCTTTTGTCTGCAACCCAGTGACGCTTTTGCGTTTGAATCAGCAACAGCCGTGGACTGCAACATTTTGTTTGCTATGCTCCTAGCAAAGCTCCTGGCCAAAGCTTTAACGTTTGTCGTAAAGAAAGCCGCGTCCACTGTCCCATTGCTTTGACAAGCGGACACTCCTCGGACGACCAAGAAGCATGTCTCGCCGCTCCACAGGATTGGGTGTCAGAGCGGCCCAATGGCAGACGCAGCTGTGCGCAACATGCTGCTTTTCGAGTAATGTTCGCGTGGTTCACAGATGCC
Source organism: Eimeria necatrix (assembly GCF_000499385.1). Classification (NCBI taxonomy): domain Eukaryota; phylum Apicomplexa; class Conoidasida; order Eucoccidiorida; family Eimeriidae; genus Eimeria; species Eimeria necatrix. The sequence goes on along the minus strand of NW_013651665.1, from coordinate 2,568 downwards.
GCTGCATGTAGAAAAGTGAAAGCTTCAACGCAAATCTTCATGTTTGTGTGCTACATAGAAAGTTTGCGTTCTATGCTGGGCCATTGCAAGCAGCGATGTTTGCGTGCGAGAGCTATAACCAGAACCAAGAGTGCTACACGCCTTGGCCACGCTGGACGAGATACTCGCAATCTTTCCTTCAATCCCCTTCTAAAGCTCAACTGGTACTTTTCGACGAAGTTTATATCCACGCAGCACTGCTGGTGGAGGAGCGAAAACCCTAGACCCTAAACCCCAAACCCTAAACCCTATGCCCTAAACCCTAAACCCTAAACCCTATGCCCTAAACCCTAAACCCTAAACCCCAAACCCTAAACCCCAAACCCTAAAACCCTAAACGCTAAAACCCTAAACCGTAGTAGCTGCACCCTGAAGGCTATATCCTAATATGTTGTGGGGTTTTGAAAATCCGCTTTTGTCCGCTGGCAGCTCCTAAGCCCGAACTGTAAATTCTACGGAGTACTTCAGGAACCTCAAGTGCGCGGCCTATTCTTTGGCTCTTTCGCGGTTAATCCGTCCCGCTGAACCTTTATCCGTGTTCATTGTTTCGTTTTGAGCCACAAAAGCGTGTTGCGGGCATTGATTGTAGGCGTTTGGTTTCGTAGAAAACAAATCCGAATATTTTCAGTTCGCTGCTTACAACATGAGTGGCAGATTGTTGCAGCACACTGTAATGAGCATACTAGCCCTGAATCGCGCAAAGGCGTCAACGAATATATAATCTGCATGAGAAAAAAAACCATGAGTATTGCTTTGCTGAGAACGGGTGTTAAAGATTGAGATATTGAAGCCAGTCCGGTAAATGCCATGCCCATGTTTAACTCAATGGTCAAAAACATTTATAAAGCCCGTGTTCTTCGCGTTATGCGGTAAGGGCTAGCATGTACTCGTCAGAGCAAGCTCACCTACTGCAAATTATTGCAGACCGAGCATGCGAAGAACTGCCGATACAAGCAAAACCGTACTTGCCTGCATCTTAGTTCTAAATAACGGATTTCAGCCGGAGATTGCGAAACTTGTTCGGGATTAGTAGCCTTTCCTCTTTCCTGCATAGGGATTGTTCTCTACCAAGGCTTTCCACGTACAGAGAAGATTGACATAGAAGTGAGAAGCCCACTTTGTACGGAATAAAAACGCGCAACGCTTTCTACGGTAGTAACGGGTTGCAGCAGTGTATTGCCTTTATTTGATTAACGTTCTGCGTTCTCGATTTTCTTCTGACGAGGCTCACGCGTGACAAAACCATGTGAAACTAGTATTTACGACAGTGCGTTTTAGAGTAGCAGCATGAGCATACTCGTAGGCGCTCAAAATTTTTTCAGCAGACCCAATACTAAAGGACACAGCAGGGTGCGCGCTTGAAACAAATTTATGTCATCCAGATTGATTGTCTTAACAGGCACACACTGCAGAGGAACAGACAGCACAGGGCCATTAAAAGCCAACCTCTGCTCTGCGGGGCAGCAGGCAGTATCTACATCGTCTTCAACAACACAAGCGTACTTTGTAAAAAGCGCTCATGTAGGGATAGAACGTCGCATGTGCTTAACAGCCTTCGAGGCTCTCTTCTCGACGTTCCCTCACGGTCAGGCTTCCTCGAAGCGTCTTCCTCAAGAGCGGCTCGCTCCCGACTCCAAACGCAGACCTTCAGGCAACAAAAACTAGCAATGAATAATGCTCAAGCACGATAGCGATTTACTCACATCGCCACTAAAATATATTGAAACCAAATGTTCTGGGGTGTAGGTCTGTTCGTCGCATTTCTGGTTCCTTCGGAGCCATTCCGACACCTCTCACAGCTAAACGCCTTTTCCGCCAGATCGCAGCGCACGTCCGCATGCGCTTGGGTACGCGCCACCTACCCGCTGAAAAGCACGCATACAACGTCTCACCGTGCAGTTCGCTCCACGCTAATTGCTTCCGGTTCCTGGTGTGCTTGCAAAGAAAACTCGCCTCGCGCTGGACCCAAAAAGCGGCTCTCCCCCACATCGGCATTCACCACTTCCTATTAACTCGCGGTTTTCGTGACCTTACCCACGCACCTGAAAGGGCAAGCTGCGTTGCAACCCCTAGACAACCCACTGACCGTTCGGCCACTCCATGTGCATGTATTGTGTCGGCATTGATACACAGCTTAGGAAGTGTGAATCGACATGCAGTTTGCATGCCGCCCCAAAAATATACGCAGGCAGGGCACTCAGACGCGCAAATCTTTTCCCACGCATTGCCAACGATTGTACGAGGCACTTCCTCGCTGTGAATAGATTTTTTACTGCTCACCGTGTTGCGTCCGTCACGTTCGTCACCGTGGTTTTCTCAGCAAAATGCTACGCCGCATTGATACTTGCAGAGTCTCCACCAAGAGCTGCGCCTACCCACGCTCTCCTTGTCCGACTTTGTTTGTTCGTTCAAAATCTTTGTAGAGTTTCCTGGTCTGTTTTCTGAGCCGCGCAGATGCCATACGTCAGCACAGCGCAAACGGCAGCTGGTACTACTTGCTGAAAAGCATGTATGCAACCGCGTGCCATG
>NW_013651664.1:18284-27723 GCF_000499385.1 Eimeria necatrix | reverse complement strand
CGGGGGGGCCCCCGGGGGGGCCCCCGGGGGGCCCCCCGCGTCGGGGGGGGCCCCCAGGGCCTGCTGCGGGTCCGGGGGGGCCCCCGGAAGCGGCAGGTAGCCGTGCTTGTGGGCGAGAGAAACTGCTGCTGCTGCTGCTGCTGCTGTGGCTAGCTGAGCTAGCGAAGAAGCCTCAGCAAAGGAAAGAGCAGCACGGCCCTCGCGGGCCCAGATGTGCATGAGAAAGCCATAGACAAGAAGAGCAGCAGCAGCTAGCCAAGGGTACAGGGGGCCCCCGGGGGCCCCCAACTTGACGAAAGTTAGCCACATGGAGGCCAGCAGCAGCAGCTGCGGCAGCAGGGCCCCCGCCACGGACTGCAGCAGAGACCACTGGACCCCTGCAGCAGCCAGCGCCGTCGGCAGCACCTGCAGCAGCTCCCCCAGGGACCCCGGCACTGCAGCAGCAGCAGCAGCAGCAGCAGCGCCCCCGCTGCTGCTGCTGCTGCAGCACGACAGGAACAAGGGCACCAAAAACAGACCCACTGCCCACGAAGTCGGCCGCTCTTCCAGCTCTTCTGCTGCAGCAAAGCAGGGGGGGGCCCCCCCGGGGCCCTCTGCAGCAGCGGGCCCCGAGGGGGGCCCCGGGGGCCCCTCCGCGGGGGCCTCCGGGGAGGGGGGCCCCTCGGGGGGCCCCCCCACCAGCGGGCAAGAGTACCCCTTTCTGGGGGCCCCCAAACCCGCCAGGGAGGCCTCAAAAGAAGTGACGCACTGGCGCAGCACGAGGGAGCAGCAAAGGGCCCAGAGAAGCGGCCAGGGGCTGAGCCCGCAGCAGCAGGAAGGCAGGCCGAGAGCTGCTGCAGCAAGTGCTGCAGCAAACGGCAGCAGCACCAAGACCCCGTCGAAGCCACAGAGGCTCCAAAGGCCAAAAGTGGTTAAGTCCTTCATGGGGGGCAGCGAGGGCTCGTCGGAGCCCTCCATGTCGCAGCATTCCCAGGCGTGCGGGAGGGCCGACGCAGCAGCAGCAGCAGCAGCAGCAGGGGCGGCAGCAGCAGCCCGCTGCTGCTGGCGCAGCCGGCCCCGCGGCATTTTGCAGCAAAGAAACTTCAAATTAAAGAAAAGATAAACTCAAAGAGCTTCGAGAGCCCCAGAGCTGCGAAAGAGGCCCCCGGGGAGGCTCGAGAGCTAGCCACGGGCCACGCAGGCTCGCCACCGCCACGCAGGCACTAAGGCAACCCCAAACTCCAAATCCAATCAATTAATTGGACCTTTCAACAAACTAAAAAGGAAACTTTTTGCACACTGAGAGCCAGCCGGCAGGCCGGGCCTCAGCTGGCCCCCAGCCTCGCGGCGAGTCGGCCGCAGCCCCGGCGAGCGGTCACCAGCAGCAGCAGCAGCAGCAGCAGCAGCAGCAGCAGCAGCAGCAGCGGCGCAGCCCTGTCTGCCAGCCAGCGGGCCCCTCTGCTCTACACCGAGCTTTTTTAAAGCCTTTTAGAGATTAAAAGTCAAATTTAGTTTCATTTTTCGTTTTCTGCCATTTATTTCTCATTAACTCCCGGCGATTCCGCTGCAGCACCCACAAGCCCTAGCTGCCGCCCCCTCCACTCCGTAAACCCACCAGCGTTTGTCTCTGCCTCTTAGACTTTTTCTTTAATTTATTTGTCACATTTTTTGCATTATATTTTTATTTTCCTCCACAGTTTCGTTTTTCCTGCAGACTCCCCCCCAAATGCTGCAGGGGCCCCCACCGCCTCTGGCTCTTCTGCCGAGTTGCGCTGCAGCAGCTCGCCCGGCCGCAGCAGCAGCAGCAGCAGCAGCAGCAGCAGCAGCTGAAACGGGCCAGCACTGGCTCCCCAATGGGCCCTGAGGGGCCCCCCTCTCTGGGGGAGGCCTGGGGGCCCCCCGGCGAACCCTGGGGGCCCCCCGACGAGCTCTCGAAGCTGCTTGAGCAGTTTCTTGACCTTTGCGAGGCCCTGCCCTCCGCCCTAGAAGCAGCAGCAGACGCAGCCGTGTCCACAGCAGCAGCAGCCCCAGCAGCAGCAGCAGCAGCAGCAGCAGCCCCAGCAGCAGCCCCAGCAGCAGCAGCAGCAGCAGCAGCAGCAGCAGGAGCTCTGGGGCTGGAGCTGCACCTGCCGCCAAACCTCCGCAGCTGGCTGCGGGCAGCACTGGGGGCCCTTTGGCCGCTGCTGGGGGCCCCCCAGCTGCATGCAGCGGCGCTGCAGCACTTTGCTGCTGCGCTGCAGCAGCACGCAGTCGAGCGGCTTTCCCGGGACTTCTGGGGTTTCTGCTGCCCCCGCCCGCGTTCCGCTGCTGCAGCAGCTGCAAGCAGCAGCAGCAGCAACAGCAGCAGCAGCAGCAGCAACAGCAGCAGCAGCAGCAGCAGCAGCAGCAGCAGCAGCAGCAGCGAGTGCTGGGTTGCTGCTGCTGATGTGGAGGCCAGTTTGCTGCAGTGCGCCTTGAGGGTTTACCTGCAACTGGCTTTTGCCTTTGAGCTGCTGGCAGCCCTCACGGCCCACTGGGAGGAGCCGGAGAACAGGCTGCTGCAGCAGCAGCAGCAGCAGCAGCAGCAGCAGCAGCAGCAGCAGCAGTGGAGCCACGGCGCGTGCTGCTGCCCGTTTAGGGAGATTTCTGCTGCTCTCGTTGTGGCTGTCCGAGAAGCTGTTGCAGCAGCAGAGCCTCCTCAAGCTGAGGGGCTGCTGCGGCTGCTGCTGCGGCGCCAGCTGAGGAAGTTTGCTGCTGCTGCTGCTGTTGCTGCTGCTGCTGCAGTGGCAGCACAGGAAGCCCCAGCAGCAAAAAGCTGCGGACGCGCAGACGTCGAGAACGTGGCAGTTATGCTGCTGCAGCTGCTGCTGCAGCAGCTGCAGCACAGACACAGCATCGCAGCAGCTCCAGAGACAGCAGCAGCAGTTGCTGCCTTTCTTGCTGCTGCTGCCGCTGAGGAAGAAAGCTCTTGCTGTGCATGCCAGCAGCAGCAGCGGCAGCAGCAGCAGCAGCAGAAAGAAGCTGCTGGTGCTGCTTCCGCAAAGCTGGCCTTTCCACCGACAGGTGGGGTTGCAGTTGCTGCTGCTGCTGCTGCTGTTTCCTTCCTAGCAGCAGCTGCTGCTGCTGCTCGTTTGCTGCCTCTGCTAGTTTGTTGTGTAGCTGCGCTAGTGCTCTTGCTGCTGCTGCTGCTGCTGCTGCTGCTGCTGCAGGTACGGAGGGTCTGCTGGAGCTGCTTGCTGCTGCGACGCACGACCCAGCAATATCCGAGCAGCAGCAGCAACAGCAGCAACAGCAGCAGCAGCAGCAGCAGCAGCATGAAAGGCAATTCGTGAGACGGGCAAACACGCCCCCAAAGCTGCGCACTTTGCTGCCGCTGCGGCGCCGCCGCACAGCGCCAGCCACTGCAGCAGCAGCAGCAACCACAGCAGCAGCAGCAGCAGCAGCAGCAGGCGGTGAAGCAGCTACTGGGCTTCGCGAGGGTCAGCCCACGACAGGGGACGCTGCCTGGAACAGCAGCAGCAGCAACAGCAGCAGCAGCAACAGCAGCAGCAGCGCAGCAGCAGCAGCAGCAGCAACGGACGGGAGCAGCAGCCTCATTGACCACTGGTCTTCGCCGCATTTCCCTTCTTCTGCGCAGCAGCTGCTTCAGGTGTCGCTGCTGCTGCACCGGGCGCTGCAGAAGGCGCCGCAGCAGCAAACGGGAACGCCTCCAGCAGCAGCAGCAGCAGCAGCAGCAGCAGCAGCAAGCAGCAGCAGCTGCGTGCCTTGCAGCAGCTTTTGTGTCTCTTGCGGGGCCTCTTCAGACTGGCTGCTGCAAGAAGAAACATTTCGCAGCATTTGTGGGGCCCCACAGAGCAGCAGCGCCAGTAAGTGGCTGCCAAGGCAGCTGCCCTGCGGCTGCTCAGCAGCAGCAGCAGCAGCAGCAGCAGCTGCTGCTGCTGCTGCTGCAGCAGCAGGCACAGGGCCGATGCTGCTGCACGTCGTTGACTGCGGGGAAGCCTCTGACGGCTCCGCAGCATTCTGCCTTCCTGCTGCTGCACTGAATGCCCTTTATGGGGCTCCCTGTCTGCAGCAGCAGCTGCAGCAGCAGCAGCAGCAGCAGCAGCAGCAGCAGCAAGCCTTCGCTGCTGCAGCCTCTACTCCGAAAGCTTCTTCACCCCCGAGCATCCTCCCATGCTGCGGCGGCAGCCCCGCCATCTGCAACGCCACCACCAGCAGCAGCAACAGCAGCAGCAGCAGCAGCAGCAGCAGCAGCAGCAGCAGCAGCAGCAGCAGCAGCATTGGGGTCCCAGGCACGTTTGGCCTGCTGCCCATTCTGGGGGACATCTTTTCGCGAGTTGGGGCTGGGGGCCTCTGGAGTCGAGTGCTGCTGCAGTCAGCAGTTGCTGCTGTTGACTATTTAGGCAGCGAGCAGCAGAGTCAGCAGCAGCAGCTGCTGCCCGCGCTGCTGCTGCTGCTGCGGTTGCTGCTGCTGCCCTTCATCAAACTGGCTAGCGGGCTCGCAGAGCACAGACACCTCCGCTGCTGCCTGCGGGCTGCTGCTGCTGCTGCTGCTGCTGCTGCTTTCCCGCAGCCGCAGGCAGCAGCAGCAGCAGCGGCAAACGCAGCGAAGGCGTCGCCGCCCTCTCTTGCACTCGACGAAGGGCCCAGCAGCAGAGCAGCAGCAGCAGCAGCAGCAGCAGCAGCAGCAGCAGCAGAAGGCAGGCTCCCGCTGCTGCAGCTCTTCGAGGGTGGCTTAGTGGCTGTACTTGCTGCTGGGGGCCCCCGGGGGGCCCCCCAGGCAGTGTACAGCCGCAAGCAGCAGAAAGCGGCCTTAAGTCCTGCTGCTGCAGCAGAGGACCAGTGGTCCTGTGGAGCAGCAGCAGCAGCAGCAGCAGCGGCGGAGGAGCATTCTGCTGCGGAGAAGCTGCTGGTCGCAGCAGCAGCAGCAGCAGTCACCAGCAGCAAAGCTGCGCAGCTGCTGCAGCTCGTCCGGGCCTTTCCCCAATCTATGGAGGCCCTAAGAGATATTTGCTTCGCAGAAAAGCTGCTGCAGTGTGCAGCGCTTCAGGAAGCAGCAGCAGCACGCGCAGCAGCAGCAGCAGCAGCAGCGCACGCAGCAGCAGAAGCAGCAGCAGCAACAGCGACAGCAGCAACAGCCTGCTCGCCGCCGCAGCGAACAGCAGCAATGCTGGGGTGGCGGCAGCCAGCCGCAGCACCCGCACCCGCTGCAGCAGCAGCAGCAGCAGCAGCAGGAGCTGCAGCAGGTGCTGCTGCGAGCAGCAGGGCGGGGGCCCTGCTGCGGAGATGCATAGAAGAAGAGAGCAGCAAAGGACTGAGTGCTGCTGCTGCTTGTCATCTCGCGCTGCAGTGTTTGCTGACACTTTGCTTCCTGGGCGAGAAGGAAGCTGGTTGTTTGCAGATTCTGCAGCCGCTGCTGCTGCTGCTGCAGCAGCAGCAGCAGGAGGCTGGGAAGCACCTGTGTCTTTTGCTGCCAGCAGCACGACGCAGCTTGAAGCTGCTTCGCAACAGCAGCAGCAGCAGCAAGGCAGCGTGCGTTTGCTGCTGCTGCACCTTGGCGGCGCCTGGCCGCGGCTCGACGATAGCAGCAGCAGCTGCTGCTGCTGCTGCTGCGTCAGCAAGCTGCGGCCCCGATGCTGCAGCAGCAGAGGATTTGCTGCTGCGCTTTGTAGTGGAAGCTGTAGGTGGCCGGCAGCAGCTTGCTGCTGCTTTCGAGCTGCAGCTAGCTCAGGAGCTGCTGAGTCCTTTGTGGTTTCCCAGGGCTTGTGCTGCAGAGGAGCAGCGCAGCAAAACTGCTGCTGCTGCTGCTGCTGCTGCTGCTGCTGCTGCTGCTGCTGCCGTGTGGGGCCCCGCAGGGGCCTATGGGGGGGCCCCGTCATCCCCTAGCCAAATGCTTGTGAAGAGAAGAATGCTGATGGCTGCTGCGCCTGACAGCAGCAGCAGCAGCAGCAGCAGCAGCAGGAGCAACAGGGCGTGCTGCTGCTTCGGGAGGCAGCAGCACGCCGCATGCGGCAGCTGCAGCTGCTGCGACGCGCTGCACGCAGCAGCAGCAAAGCTGCTGCCGCGCGATGCAGGAGCTGCTGCCGCTGCTGCTGCTGCTGCTGCTGAAGCAGATGCAGGCAGCCCCAGCAGCGACGGCTCCTCGTGCGACGAGGGGACCAGCAGCAGCAGCAGCAGCAGCAGCAGCAGCAGCAGCAGCACGAGCATGCTGCAGAGCATCAGCAGCAGCAGCATCAAGAAGAGGCCCCGTCTTAGGGACCTCCGGGGCCCCTTCTCTTCTGCTGTTTTCCTTTTGGAAAATCTCAAAGAAAGTAAACTTACGAATTGCCTGGTAATGCTGCAGGACGCAGCGCGCAGCTTTGCTGCTACGAAGCAGCTCCGCAAGGCCAGCAGCAGCAGCAGCAGCAGCAGCAGCAGCAGCAGCAGGGGGCAGCAAAACCCCTGGGAGGAGAGCCCCCCTGCTTCTCAGGCTTCAGTTTTGCTGCCGTCGCAGCGCGAAGGGCTCCGCAGCTCTGCTTCTCCTTTGCATGCTGCTGCAGGAGCCCCTGCTGCTGCTGCTGCTGCTGCTGCTGCAGCCACCACCCCGCAGCAGCAGCAGCAGCAGCAGCAGCAGCAGCAGGTGGAGCTGTCAGTTGCTGTCGTGTCTCGGGGCTACTGGCCCGAGCAGCAGGTGCCAGTGGAGAAGGACTCGCAGCAGCAAATTGGAAAGCTGCCAGCCCCCTTAGCAGCAGCAGTCAGCAGCAGCTGCGAAGCCTTTGCTGCAACAGCAGCACTTTGGCTGCTGGAGCCGCGCCACCCTTTGTCGAAAGTTAAGATGAGGGGCCCCCAAGGGGGGCCCCCCGTTTGGGTCCCCATAGCCCACGCAGCAGTCCTCTTGGTGCTGCAGCAGCAGCAGCAGCAGCAGCAGCAGCAGCCAGCCGCAGAAGAGAACATGCACGTTGAGGAGGAGGAGCAGCAGCAGCAGCAGCAACAGCAGCAGCAGCAGCAGGGCGAAGTTGAGGGCATGACTTGTAGGGAGATTGCTGCGGAGTTGTGCTGCACCGAAAGCCTCGTGTGGCAGTCCATAAAACAGCTGCTGCAGTTGCGGTGGGTGCAGCGCAGCAGCAGCAGCAGCAGCAGCAACAGCAGCAGCAGCAGCAGCAGCAGCAGCAGAGGCCCCAAAGAAGCCACGGAGTCTCGCTATGTCCTCTTCAAGGGGGGCCCCTCCGCAACGGCCCGCGAGAGGCCGCGGGCTGAAGCGGCACAAGCTGTTGCTGCTGCTGCTGCTGCTGCTGAGGGCAGCAGCAGCAGCGCAGGGGAGGAGCCGGGGCCTCTTGGAGCTGCTGCTGCAGCAGAAGGCCCCTCGCATTTTGCCCAGGGAGAAGACTTGTGTCTTTCTTCTTTAAAAGCAGAAGCAGAAGCAGCAGGGGGGCCCCCCAGCCTGCTGCTGGGGGGCCCCTGCAGCAGCAGGGGGGGGGCCCCCCCCCCGGCCGGGGACTGCAGCAAGCTGCAGCGGGGGGGAGAAGCATCCCCCCAGGACGGCTCTCCGTCTGCTGCTGCTGCTGCTGCTGCTGCTGCTGCTGCTGTGTCTCCGGCGTGCGAAGCCTTCATCCTGAACTTCCTGAGAGACAGGGCTGGTCGCGTTGCATGCGCTGCCACTCGTGCTGCACCCACAGCCCTCATTTTGCTGCGGCTGAAGCAGCAGCAGCAGCAGCAGCAGCAGCAGCAGCAAAACGACACTCTCCCCACAACTCTCCAGGGCCTCCTCAGGGCCCTCGAGGCCCTCGAGGCCAAGGGCAAAGTCCGCAAGACCTGCGGCAATTGGGAAGTTGCTGAATGAGCTTTCCTGCTGCTTCAGGGGCCCCTAAGGGGGCCCCTTCAGGGGCCCCTCAAGGGGCCCCCAGGGGGCCCCTAGGGGCCCTCAGGAGGCCCCCAGGGGGCCTTCAGGGGGCCCCTGGGGGCCCCCTGGGGGCCTCCAGGGACCCCCAGCGGGCCTTTAGGGGCCCAGGGGGGCCTTTAGGGGCCCCCAAGGAGAATTCAGGGGCCCCCAGGGGGCCTTGAGGGGGGCCCCCAGGGGGCCTTTAGGGGCCCCCAGGGGGCCTTTAGGGGCCCCCAGGGGGCCTTTGGGGGCCTCCAGGGGGCCTTTAGGGGCCCCCAGGGGGCCTTTGGGGGCCCCGAGGGGACCTTTAGGGGCCCCCAGGGGGCCTTCAGGGGCCCCCCTGGAGTCTTCTTTTGGGCCGCGTCTTGCGGCTTGAAAGGGACTTCTCAGGGGGCCCCTAAGGGGCATAAAAGTGCCCTTTGGGGGGCCCCTTGGGGGGCCCCTTTGGGGGCCCCCAGGTGCCCTTTTGGCAAACTCACTAGAGGTTCTAGTTCTACGGGGGGCCCCCACTAGGGCCTTTCCACTGGGAGTCCCTAAGGGGGGCCCCTGGGGGCCCCCAAGGGGGCCCCTGGGGGCCCCCCAGGGGGCCCCCAAATGCGTTTTTGGCTGTTTTGGCACTCTTGGGTGCTGCTGCGGGTGCAGCGCCTAAAGGTTTGTGTCTGCTGCTGCTGCAGCAGGGCTCCGAAAGCAGCAGGAAGCAGCAGAAGCAGCAGCAGGAAGCAGCAGAATCAGCAGCAGCAGCAGCAGAAAGCAGTCAGTTTGCTTTTTAACGGGGGCCTGCAGTCCCCATTTTATGTTTCAAACCAAAGGGGGCCCCACAGGGGGGCCCCCAGGGCCTCTTAAAGTTTAAATGATTTAAAAACAGCTCGGGGCCCCTAAATTGTAGAGGGTTTAGGGGCCCCGGGGGCCCCTAAACCCTCAAGGGGCCCCCAGGTTGTAGAGGGTTTAGGGGCCCCGGGGGCCCCTAAACCCTCTACAGCTCTAGCCCTTAGAGCCGGGAGCAAGATTTGATTTGGCTGTTGGGGGGCCCCCTTGTTGGGGCCCCTGGGGGGCCCCTAAACCCCCTGTGGGGCCCCGGGGGCCCCTAAGCCCGGCTTCAGTACCCTAAACAGAAAAGCTAAAGGGGCGGGGGGCCCCCTGTATTTATTTAAAAGGGGGGCCCCCCTTTTAAATAAAGTTTTGAAGTTTTTAATTTAATTTCTTCAGCGCCGCTGCGCTGCCCAGCGCCTGCGGCTCTTCGTTGAAGGAAGCCCCATAGAGCGCTGCTTATAACTCTTCCGGGGCCTCCAGCGGAAGAGGAGGGGGGGCCCCCCTGGGGCCCCGGGGGGCCCCCCTGGGCCCTCGGGGGGCCCCTGGGCTGGGGGCCCCTCCTCGATCCGGTGGGGGGCCCTTGCGGGGGGGCCCCCTGGGGGGCCCCAGCAGATCGGCAGCAGCCCAGGGGCGAAGGCCACGCCCAGCGGGGGCCCCCCTGTACCCACTGTTGGCTGCAGCCAGGAGTAGGGCCTGGGGGAGGGGCCCCTGGGAGGGCCACAGCCAGAAAGGCCCGCGGGCTCTTCACGAAGGGGGCCCCCCGGGGCCCCTGGGAACTGCTGCTGCTGCAGCAACGAAAGGCCGGCTGGGGGG
>NW_013651664.1:10000-13184 GCF_000499385.1 Eimeria necatrix | reverse complement strand
GGGGGGGGGGGGGGGGGGGGGGGCCCCCGGGGGGCCCCCCGGGGAGCAGCAGCATTTATGAATTATTAAGCAGAGAAGCAAATTTGGTTTGCAAGAAGCAGCGGAAGGCAACAGCAAAGTTGGAAAGGACTTTGGACTTGTTGGTGGATGCGCTCGAGGTAAAAGAACCCTGCTGCTGCTGCTGCTGCTGCTGCTGCTGCTGCTGCTGCTGCTGCTGCGCTGCGGAGTGAGTGCTGGGCAGCTGCTGCTCGTGTTGGTGCTGTTGCTGTTCCTGCTGCTGCTGCTGCTGCTGTTGGTGCTGTTGCTGTTGCTGCTGCTGCTGCTGCTGCTGCTTCTGATGCCGCTGTTGGCAGCCACGGCTGCTGCTGCACACACTGTAGTGGAACTGCTTGGGGGCCCGTCGGGGATTCTGCTGCAGCTGCTGCAGCTGCTGCAGCTACTCTCGCTACAAATTTTGCCGTTACTGCTGCTGCTGCTGCTGTTGCTGCTGCTGCTTTCCCTAGTTCCGTAGCAATATGCACTCTTGAGTTGCTTCTGCTGCTGCTGCTGCTGCTGCTGTTGGTGCTGGAAGGCCACGAGAAGAATTTTAGAGGCAGCTCAGGGGGCACCAAAGGGGGTTAACGGCGGTAGCAGCGGTAGCAGCAGCAGCAGCAGCAGCAGCAGCAGCAGCAGCAGCAGCAGCAGCAGCAGCAGCAGTCATAGCGGCACAGTAGCTGCTTCGTCGGCTGAAGAACAACAACGGGGACGGCAGCAGGAACAGCAGCTGCAGCAGCAGCAGCAACAGGAGCAGGAACAACGACAGCAGCAGCAACAACAGCAGCACCAGCAACCAGAAGACCAGCAGCAACAGCAAGAGCAGCAGCAGCAGCAAGAGGGGAAGCAGGAGCAACAGCCACAGCAGCAACAGCAGCAGCAGCAGCAACAACAGCAGGAACAGGAACGCCAGGAACAGCAGCAGCCCAACAGCTCGGCAGCTGCGGCGCCGGAAGGGCCAGAAGCAGCAACAGCAGCAGCAGCAGCAACAGCAGCAGCAGCAACAGCAGCAGCAGCAAAGGCTTCTGAGGCAGCTGTGCAAACAGCTATGACTACTCTGGGGGCGCAAATCTCCCTCTTGGGCTTGGAGGAAGCAATTGGCCAAGCCCAAGAAGCTCCCTTTTTGCTGCTGCTGCAGCTGATAAAGAAAGCAGCAGCAGCATTTGCTGACGACATGCCTGCTGCTGCTGCTCACCTGCCTGCAGTGCAGCAGCAGCTGACGCCGCTGCTCGCGCAGACGGCGGAGCCGCAGCCAGTGCAGCAGCAGCAGCAGCAGCGGCAGCAGCAGCAGCAGCTGCAGCTGCAGCAGAGGCGCCAGCAGCTCGCCCAGCTGCTGCAGCAGCAGCACAGTCACCCCGACCCCCGCCTGCCGCAGCAGGTGCTTGCGGCTCTAAGGCAGGAGCTGCAGCAGCTGCTGCAGCTGGAGCAGCTTCAGTGGCAGCAGCAGCACGGCGAAGAGGAAGGCTCCCCAGCAGCAGCAGCAGCAGCAACAGCAGCAACAGCAGCAGCAGCAAAGGCCAATGCCGTCCAGGGCCCGCAGCTTATCATTGCCAAGCTTCTTGCACTCCATTTCCTTCATCAGGGCCACTTCGCTCTCTACGACCTCTTATGGTGAGTGTTGCTGCTGCTGCAGCTGCTGCTGCTGCTGCTGCAGCTGCTGCTGCTGCTGCTGCAGCTGCTGCTGCAGCAGCTGCTGCTGCTGCCTGTACTGCTAGAGTTGTTGGCGTGTGTGCTGCACCTGGTGTCGCTGCTGCTGCTGCTGCTGCTGCTCCTGTTGCACATGTTGAGATGCTGCTGCTGTTGCCTTTTGCTTCTGACGTCACTGCTGCTGCTGCTGCTGGTTGTGCTGCTGCCCACGTTGAGATGCTGCTGCTGCTGCTGCTGCACCATTTGCTGCGAGCTGCTCCCGGCTGTGTGCAGTGAGGAGCTCGCCATGCAGCTGCCTGCTGCCAAAGCGCAGCAGCAGCGGCAGCAGCTGCAGAAGCAGGAGGCGGAGCAGCAGCAGAAGCAGCAGCAGCAGCAGCAGCAGCAGCAGCAGCAGCAGATCCGCGAGGAACCTGATCGCGACGATTGTGAACCCCCGCCGAAGAAGAAGTTGCAGCATCTAGATCGGGTGGTGCAGCAGCTTGGGGATGTACAGCAGCAGCAGCAGCAGCAGCAGCAGCAGCAGCAGCAGCTAAAGCAAGAGCAGCAGCAGCAGCAGCAGAAGCAACAACAGCTACAGTGTCCACCACAGCAGGCCGAGGCGGGACTGTTTAATTCCCTCAAGGGGCCAAGCCCTCAAGAGGCTGTCAGCAACAGCAACAGCAACAGCAACAGCAGCAGCAGCAGCAGCAGCAGCAGCAGCAGCAGCAGCAGCAGCAGCGTGGAGACTCGTTGCTCGAACGGATACTGTTTCTGTCTCCACTGTGGAGAGCGGTGTGGCACAGGCAGCAGCAGCAGCAGCAACAGCAGCAGCAGCAGCAGCAGCAGCAGCAGGCCCCATCCACCACAGCTGCTGCCCTGTGCAGTAGTTGCTGCGTACAAGAGGATGCATTACGTGCGTGCAGAAGCTGCTGCTGCTGCTGCTGCTGCCACTGCTGGGTTTGCTGCTGCTGCCCGTTGCTTTGCTGCTGCAGGTGCTGCTGCTGCTGCTGCTTGGCGCTGTTGCTGCTTCTCGGCGTAGCAGCCGAGCAGCTGCATGCTCAGGCTTCCAGGCTGCTGTTTCTGCTGCTGCTGCGTTTGCTGCTGCTGCGTTTGCTGCTGCTTCATTTGCTGCTGCTGCGTCTGCTGCTGCTGCATATGCTGCTGCTGCTGCATGGCAGTGTTACTTTCTTCATTATTTTTTCTTGGCCTGTAGGGGGGCTCGGCGTTCGCGCTGTTGCTGCTGCTGCTGCTGCTGCTGCCGCTGCTGCTGCTGCTGCTGCTGTGGCTGTTGCTGCTGTTCCTGCGCTCTTTTAGCGCATGCTGCTGATGGCAATTTTGCTGCTGCTGCTGCGTCTGCTGCTGCTGCTGCTGCAGGTGCTGAACTCGCTGCGAGAGGCTCGGCTAGAGCAGCTGCTGCGGTGGGGGGCCCTGCCGCCGGCAGAAGCAGAAGTGCTGCAGCAGGAGCAGCAAAAGAAGAAGCAGCAGCAGCAGCAGCTGCTGCTGCAGCTGTCCCCGCCGAGCGCCG
>NW_013651664.1:0-7500 GCF_000499385.1 Eimeria necatrix | reverse complement strand
ACAGCGCAGCGGGGAACTCCCGCGGCGCTGCGGCGAATGCTGGCAGTCTGCAGGCCCAGGCAGCAGCAGCAGCAGCAGCAGCAGCAGCAGGGAGAGCTAGACGAGCAGCAGCAGCAGCAGCAGCAGCAGCAGCAGCAGCAGGAAGATGAGGGGGAGCCAGTGGTGCTGCGCTGCCGCAGCTGCACCACGGGGCCCCACAACCGAGATGTCTTTCTTGCTGTTACTGGTGGGGGGGCCCTAAGTCCTCACTGGGGTGCTGCTTTTGTTGCTTCGGTGCTTAGCAGCAGCATGGGCAGCAGCAGCAGCAGCAGCAGCAGCAGCACCAGCAGCAGCAGCACGGCCAACAGCATCGCGACCCTGTCTTGGCTGCAGCTGCTGGAGCTCGCCCACACCCAGACCATGTGGCCCGCGCGGGGCCCCGCGGCTCCGCTGCTGCAGCAGCCCCCCCCCAGCCCAGCAGCAGCAGCAGCAGCAGCAGCAGCAGCAGCAGCAGCAGCAGATGGAGACGCAGTGGCAGAACTGTGCAGGAGGGGCCGCCCAGGGAGACAGCCAGGGAAAGGCGGAGACTTAATGGCTTTGACCCGCAGCTACAGAAGGGCCTTTTCTGTGGGGCGGTGCTGCAGCAGCATCTGGGGAGCAGCAACAGCAGCAGCAGCAGCAGCAGCAGGAGGCGCGCAGGCGGCGGAGAGCAGCGCCGAGCCGCAGCAGCAGTCACAGCCGCTCCCCAAGCAGCAGGAAGCAGCTGCAGCAGACAGTCTGCTGCACTCCGCAGCTTCTCGCAACGGCGCAGCAGCAGCAGCAGCAGACGGTGCAGCAGCGCGGTCTGCGATGCAGAGGTCGCAAGAAGCAGCAGCAGCAGCAGCAGCAGCAGCAACTGCTGCTGCTGCTGCTGCTGCTGCTGCGCGACTCAGAGCTACCTCAGCACTTGCCATTGCTGGGGCTTCTCTTACTTGCCCCATTACGCCCGACGAGGTGGTAGCAGCACCAACTACAGCAGCACCGTTCGCAGCAGCAGACGCAGCAGCAGAAGCAGCAGCAGCAGCGCCAGCAGATGCAGCAGCAGATGCGGCAGCAGCAGGTGCAGCAGCAGCAGAGGCAGCGGGAGAGGGTGCTGCGCATCAGCAGCAGCGCGCGCCCGCCAGCCCTTCGGCTGCCGCGCTTGCTGTTGCTCCCCCAGCAGCAGCAGCAGCAGCAGCAGCAGGAGCAGCAGCAGCAGGAGCTGCAGCAGCAGCAGCAGAAGGGGAGAGCTGCTTGGGGGACCCCGTCGCCCTTGTGTTGTGCGGGATCCTGCAGCTGAAGGAGTTGCTGCCAGCGCTGCAGCGGCAGGAGCAGCAGGAGCTGGACGAGCAGCGGGAGCGGGAGCAGCAGGAGCAGCAGCAGCAGCAGCAGCAGCAGCTGCTGCTGCTGCCCCCCCGCGGCCCCTGGGTCCCCTTCGGCACTGAAATGAGAATGCTTGCGAGGAGACAGCCGCAGCACAGGCCTTATGGAGATGTAATAAATGGAGACATAAGAGCAGCAAGAGCTGTGGCGCGTTTGCTGGAAAGGAGGCAAAGGTGAGGCAGCAGCAGCAGCAGCAGCAGCAGCAGCAGCAGCAGCAGCGGGAGCGGCGGGCGCAGCAGCAGCAGCGGGGCAGGCAGGCCGCCGGGCACGGCGTTGCTGCTGCTGCTGCTGCTGCTGCAGTTGTCGTTTCTGCTGCCGCCGCGTGCGGCGCTGCAGGGCGCAAGACTCGCGCTGCTATCTTTGCTGCTGCTGCTGCTGCTGCTGCTGCTGCTGCTGCTGCAGGGGGGACAAGGAGCAGCGCCGCAGGGCGCTGCTGGCGGAGGCCACAGCTTTGGCAGAGCAGCGGGAAAAAGACCCTCTTGCTGGCAGCCTTTTGAACCTTTTGCTGCTGCCGGGCCCCACAGGCAACATGTCAGCAGCAGCAGTTGCTGCTGCTGTGGCTGTGGAGGACGCTGCTGCTGCTCGGAAAGCTGCCCAGCAGCAGCAGCAGCAGCAGCAGCAGCAGCAGCAGCAGCAGCGAGCAGAAGGCGGCATTGCCGAGGAGGAAGCAGCAGCTGGCTCTGCTGCTGCGTCCGTTCCCGCAGCAATGCATGCGGAGGAAGCAGCAGCATCAGCAGCAGCATTAACAGCAGCAGCAGCAGCAGCAGCAAATTCTGCTGCTGCGGCTGATCCTATTTTTGCGCAGCCTTCTCCAAACGCAGAGAATGGAGGCCATTCTGCTGCAGCTGCAGCAGGCTCTGCTGCTGCTGCTGCTGCTGATGCACCTGCAGGGTCTCCTGCTTCTGGTGAGTCATCGAGTGTAGTGGAGGGCAATTCTGCTGCTGCTGCTGCTGCTGCTGCTGCTGCAGGTGCAGCAGCAGCAGAACACGAGTCCGCAGCAGCAGCAGCCGCAGCAGACGGGGCTTCCCCTATGGAGGCAGATACGCCGCTTTCTCGCGCTTCCCCAGCCGGTGCAGCAGCACAAGCAGCAGCAGCAGCAGCAGCAGCAGCAGGAAGCGAGTCCGAGGCCAGGCAGGAGCCTCTGCTGCTGCAGGAGCTGCGGCTGCTGGGGCTGATGGTGCAGCACGTGCTGCGGCGGCAGCAGCAGCAGCGGCAGCGTTTGCTGCCGCTCTCGCGGGCCTTCATTGTGGCTGAGGAAGAGCGAAAGGCGCTGCTGCAGACTGCAGCAGAAGTGCAGCAGGGGTTAGCAGCAGCAGCAGCAGCAGCAAAACAAGCGCTGCAGAACGCCCGCAGCAAGAAGCAGTGAGGCTTCAGCTGGACTTGCGCATGCAAACCATCAAATAAAAAACCAATTATGAAATTAATTAAATTAATTTAAATTAAATTAAATTAAATTATATTTGCAAAATTATTTCAAGTATACACGAATGAGAAGCAAAATGAGACAAAAATAGAGGAAGAGGCGCAGAAGCTGGTGCTGCTGCTGCTGCTGCTGCTGCTGCTGCTGCTGCTGTTGCTGCTGCTGCTGCTGTTGCTGCTGCTGCTGCTGTTGCTGCTGCTGCTGCTGCAGGCTCCGCGGCCGCAGTGGCCCTTCTAAGAGCGTGTCTCTTCGCAGCGTCAGTGCAGGGGTTACATCGGCTTGCCAGCAGCAGCAGCAGCAGCAGCAGCAAGAGCAGCAGCGGCAGCTGCAGCTGCTGCAGCTGCAGCGGGAACGGCGGCTGCTGCAGCGGAGAGGACCCCTGTGGCGGCTGCAGCGAATGGCTGCTAGCCACGGCCCTTATCTGCAGCAGGCGCAGCTGCACCGGCAGCAGCAGCAGCAGCAGCAGCAGCGGCAGCAGCGGCAGCAGCAGCGGCAGTTGCAGCGGCAGCAGCAACGCGCTGCAGAGCAAGCAAATGCGTCAAGGGCTTCGCCGCCACAGCGCCAGCAGCCTGCAGCAGCACGACAGCAGCAGCAGCAGAGGCAGCAGCAGCAGCAGACGCAGCAGCAGCAGCAGCAGCAGCAGCAGCAGCGACAGCAACAACAGCAACAAACTCCCCATGGTGCTCTCTCTGACGTGCATCGCCAGCCATTTCCAGAAGAGCAGCAGCAAGGAATAGGAGCGACAGACCGCAGCATGGAGCAGCAGCAGCAACAGCAGCAGCAGCAACAGCAGCAGCAGCAACAGCAGCAGCAGCAACAACAGCAGCAACAACAGGGGCAGGAGGGGGAACGGCAGCAGCAGACCCACAGTCTCTCAGGCACTCTTCTGCCCTCCCCACCCGAGCGCCGTGAGCAGCAGCAGCAGCAGCAGCAACGACAGCCGCCGCAGCTGCTGCAGCAGCAGCCGCAGCAACTGCAGCAGCTGCAGCAGCAGCAGCCGCAATTTCAGCAGCTGCAGCAGCAGCAGCCGCAGCAACTTCAGCAGCTGCAGCAGCTGCAGCAGCAGCAGCCGCAGCAACTGCAGCAACTGCAGCAGCAGCAGCCGCAGCAACTTCAGCAGCTTCAGCACCAGCAGCCTCAGCCGCAGCAATTTCAGCAGCTGCAGCAGCAGCAGCCGCAGCAACTTCAGCAGCTGCAGCAGCAGCAGCTGCAGCAACTTCAGCAGCTCCAGCAACAGCAGCCGCAGCAACTGCAACAGCTACAGCAGCAGCAGCCGCAACAACTGCAGCAACTGCAGCAACTGCAGCAGCTGCAGCCGCAACAACTGCAGCAACTGCAGCAACTGCAGCAGCTGCAGCCGCTGCAGCAGCAGCAGCCACAGCAACTGCAGCTGCAGCAGCAGCAGCCGCAGCAACTGCAGCAGCTGCAGCAGCATCAGCCACAGCAACTGCAGCCGCTGCAGCAGCAGCAGCCACAGCAACTGCAGCCGCTGCAGCAGCAGCAGCCACAGCAACTGCAGCAGCTGCAGCAGCAGCAGCCGCAGCAACTGCAGCCGCTGCAGCAGCAGCAGCCACAGCAGCTGCAGCAGCTGCAGCAGTCGCAGCAGCAGCAGCCGCAGCAACTGCAACAGCTGCAGCAGCTGCAGCAGCAGCAGCAGCAGCAGCCGCAGCAACTGCAGCAGCTGCAGCAGCAGCAACTGCAGCAGCTGCAGCAGCTGCAGCAGCAGGAACAGCTTCCTCTCCAGCCATGGGATATAGAGTCCTCCTCTCAGTGGGGGATGGCGCTGCTTCCTCCACAGCAGCAGCAGGCACAGCAGGAACAGCAGCAGCAGCAGCAGCAGCAGCAGCAGCAGCAGCAGCACGGGCTGGCCTCTAGCGCAGCTGCTGCTGAATTCGATTTGCCTTACCTGGGCGACCCGCTGCCCCCTTTAACCTGGAGAGAGGAGCAGCAGCTGCAGCAGCTGCAGATGCTTCGGCTGCAGCGCCTGCATCAGCACGAGCAGCAGCAGCTGCAGCAGCAGCAGCAGCAGCAGCAGCAGCGGCTCTCCGACGTGGCACCAGCAGCAGACCACGTGGGCGATGGACTGGGTTACCTTGGGAGGCCATTGCAACAGCAGCAGCAGCAGCAGCAGCAGGTGGTAGAGGAGCAGGGCCAAGCAGCCCAGCGCCAGCAGCAGCAGCAGCAGCAGCAGCAGCAGCAGCAGAGCCTGCTGGCAGCAGAAAGAGCCTCTCCTCAGATGGGTCCGTCCCCTGCTGCTCAAGGAACAGCAGCAGCTGCTGCTTCAGGCCGAGTAGCAACAACTGCTTCAGGTAGGAGCAGCAGCAGCAGCCGCAGCAGCAGCAGCCGCAGCAGCAGCAGCCGCAGCAGCAGCAGCAGCAGTGGTAGTACTAGCAGCAGCAGCAGCAATGATAGTAGTAGCAGCAGCAGCAGCAGCGTTTGCGGAAGGGCTCTGAGGGACACTCTCCTGCAGATTTAGCGGTGCCATATGCTGTGTAATTTCCTGCTGCTGCTGTTGCTGCTGCTGCT
The DNA here is from genome assembly GCF_000499385.1 of Eimeria necatrix. Classification (NCBI taxonomy): domain Eukaryota; phylum Apicomplexa; class Conoidasida; order Eucoccidiorida; family Eimeriidae; genus Eimeria; species Eimeria necatrix. Next base: position 2,174 of record NW_013651664.1, on the reverse strand, counting down.
GCTGTTGCTGCTGCTGCTGCTGTTGCTGTTGCTGCTGCTGCTGCCTTTCAGGGACTCCTTTTGCTGGGCTGCGCAGCGGCGCTGGCGCATCTGCTGCAACGTTTGCTTCGTTTGCCCCCGCAGAGGCAGCAGCACCTGCTGTTGCTGCTGCAGATGAGCCCAGCAGCAGCAGCAGCATGCGCAGCAGCAGCAGCAACAGCGTAGGCCCCGAGGCCCCGGCCGAGGCTGCAGGCATCTCGGGTATTTTGGGGGGCCTTTCATTCCCTGCGTTTTGCTGCTGCTGCTGCGGCCCGGACTGCTGCTGCAAGTGCCAGGGGGGAGCAGCACACGCAGCAGCAGCAGCAGCAGCAGCAGCAGAAGCAGTAGCAGCAGAAGCAGCAGCAGCAGCAGAGTCAGCCGTTGTGTCTCGGAGCTGCGCCTCTCCCTTGATGGACATGGCCGATTCTCCCGTCGCTTCCGCAGCTTCTACTCCAGCAGCAGCCTTTGCCCCATTTGCTGCCGCTGCAAAGCCAACAAAAACTCCCAAAGAATTCCACTACCCAGGGAAAGCCCCTTGGCGGTATTGGTTTGCGCGGGGGCCATTTTCTTACCCAAGCTTGTGCAGGTCTGCTGCTGCTGCTGCTGCTGTTGCTGCTGCTGCTGTTGCTGCTGCTGCTGCTGCTGCTGCTGCTTTTACTGCTATTGTTGCTGCTGCAGCTATTGCGGCGGCTTGTGTTGCATTTTTGCTTACGGCTGTTGTAGGGTTTGCGTTGGTAGCCCTTGCGCACTTACTGCTGTTGCTGCTGTTGCTGCTGTTGCTGCTGTTGCTGCTGTTGCTGCTGTTGCTGCTGTTGCTGCTGTTCCCAATTTTGTTGCTGCTGTTTCTGCTTTTGCTGCTGTTTGCGCTGCTGCTACTGCCGTTGCTGCTGCTGCTGCGTCTTTGCACCTACGGCCTGAGCTGCTGAAGCGTGGACAGGAGGCGTTGCTGCCGCTGCTGCTGAATCAGCTGCTGCTGCTGCTGCTGCTGCTGCTGCATCTGCTGCTGCTGCTGCATTTGCTGCTGCTGCCACGGGTGTTTGATTTTGTGCAGCTGGTTCAGCTGCTGCAGCCCGGGGCCCTGGGGGCCCCTGCCGCTGAAGAGAGGGCCCCCGCAGCAGCAGCTGTGGGGCCCCCAGTGCTGTTTTGGGGGCCCCCCGAGGACTTGCTGCAGCTGCCACCTTCTGCTGCTGGTGCTGCAGCAGAGCAGCGGCTGCGGTCTGCTGCTTCGGGGCAGCAGCAGCTGTGGACAGCTCGGGTGCGGCGGCGGATGTCGGAGCAGCACCAGCAGCAGCACCAGCAGCAGCAGCAGCAGCAGCTGCTGGCGCTGCAGCAGCTGCAGCAGCTGCAGCAGCAGCAAGGCAGCGAAAGAGAGACCTACCAAGTTTTGCTGACGAGTCTGCGGGGCTCCCCAGCGCTGGGGCTGGAGCCCACAGTGCCGAGCAGCAGCAGCAGCAGCAGCAGCAGCAGCAGCAGCAGCTTGCGGCGGCGGCGGTCGCTGCTGCAGCAGCAGCCTGCTGCTTGCTGGGGCTGCGGCGGCAGCAGCAGCTGCTGCTGCTTGCTGCAGGGCGGCCGGCTGCCCCTCGAACTGGAGCTAAACCCTTCTTTGTCTTTTCACTCTTCAATAACTTGTGCTGTCAGCAAAGAAGAAACCTCCAAGACAAACCCTCCCAGGCTCCTCTCCTGCGGCCACGTCGTCTGCGAGTGAGGGTTTAGGGTTTAGGGTTTAGGGTTTAGGGTTTAGGGTTTGGGGTTTGGGTCGGGCTTTGGGGTTTGGGGTTTAGGGTTTAGGGTTTACGGGCTAGGGTTTGGGGCTGTTTACGGCTTAGCGCCTGGCCAGCGGGGAAGGGCTGGGATCGAGGGTTTGGGGTTTAGGGCTTAGGGTTTAGGGTTTAGGGTTTATGCTGCTGCTGCTGCTGCTGCTGCTGCTTCTGCTGCTGCTGCTGCGTTTTGGAGGTTCCAGAAAATTGGAAGTAGTGGGAAGATGTGCCGCATGTTAATTGTTTTAGGGTTTAGGGTTTAGGGTTTAGGGTTTAGCATGCATGCAATGCATGCACTAACAAATTGCATGCATGCAACAGCAAATATATATATGTAGATATGTGTATACTTTTTCGAAGATGTGCCTTGCATATATATATATATATATATATATATAA
>NW_013654816.1:24359-27122 GCF_000499385.1 Eimeria necatrix | reverse complement strand
CCTTCACATTGCCCCCACCCGTGCGTTCCTTATTAATGGGCGGTACCCTAAAAAAGGGGCCCCCAGGGGCCCCGGGGGCCCCCGGGGGCCCCCTAGAGGAAGGGGGCCCCCAGGGGCCCCTGGAGGTGGCGTTATGCGAGGTGTCTTTAGACCTTTTCAGACTTGTGACGGGAGATATGTTGGAGACAGAATTAAAAACAATTAATGTCATTAGTTTGACTTTTTCTGGATTTGTGCCCCACGGAGCTGCTGCCAATGGGGCCCCCAGGGTACTGGGGGCCCCCGGGGGTACGGGGGCCCCCAGGGCACTGGGGGCCCCCGGGGGTGCGGGGGCCCCCAGGGTACTGGGGGCCCCCGGGGGTGCGGGGGGCCCCTGCAGCGCCCGCAGCAGCTCTTGCACAATTGAAGCATTTTTTACTCGCCCCAAAACAGAGCAGCAGCAGCAGAAACAGCAGCAGCAGCAGCAGCAGCAGCAACAGCAGCAGCAACAGCAGCAGCAGCAGCAGCAGCTGGTGCCCAGTCGAAGGGGCGCGGGGAGGCAGGAAAACGAACGAGACACTGGGCGGACGTCTGCGTCCCCAGAGAGCAGCAGCAGCAGCAGCAGCAACAGCAACAGCAGCAGCAGCAGCAGCAGCAGCAGCAGCAGCAGCAAAAGGCGCTCCGGCTGTTTTAAAAGTTCCCCCGATGTCATAAGTGTCTCTTCACGGGAAAATTCCCCCTCTAAGCCCGTGGGGTGTACGTACACCCGAGACCCCACAGTGAAGATCTCCACAGAAAGCTGCCTAGACACCTCAGACGAGGAGGTTACGGAAGTCCCTGCTGCTGCTGCTGCTGCTGCTGCTGCTGCTGCTGCTGCTGCTGCTGTGGGGTCTCCGCACAAACAAATAGGGAGGCAGCAGCAGGAGACACGCGGGACCGCTGGGCCCCGGGGAAATGTAGGAAGCAATGGAGCAGCAGCAGCAGCAACAGCAGCAGCAGCAACAGCAGCAGCAGCAGCAGCAACAGCCGCAGCAGCAGCAACAGCAGCAGCAGCAGCAGCAGCAGCTAGCCCAAATAAGACTAATAGAATAAAAAGACAAAAAACAGACAGCAGCAAAAGAAGAGCGCGGAGGCCCACGCGAGGTGTACGTACACCCGAAGTAGACCTGACGCATTTCTTTCCGACAAAACCCCAAAAGTAATTTATTTTATTTTATTTTATTTTATTTTATTTTATTTTATTTTATTTTATTTTAATTTATTTCATTTTGTGTGGATATTTTCTTTTTGCATGCAACTAAATGTATTACCTTTTGTCTGAGGCATGCAAAAGGAGAAATTGCAAAATAAGAGAAAAAGCAAAAGACACAAAGTGATGAAAGCTGAGACACTCTCCTTGCCTTCAAACAGCAGCAGCAGCAGCAGCAGCAGCAGCAGCAGCAAAAGCAGCAGCAGCAGCAAGAACGACGGCTGCAGATCCTGTTGTGGTGACCCGTGTGCTGCAGCAAGCAGCAGCAAAACTTGTTGTAGGGAGAAATCGATTTTTCTAAACTCTCAGCAGCACCAAGTAGTTGGCGGCACTCAGGGTTTAGGGTTTAGGGTTTAGGGTTTAGGGTTTAGGGTTTAGGGTTTAGGGTTTAGGGTTTGAGGAGGTGACCCTGTGGTGTGCGAGTTGCTGCCTTTGCCGGCGGCAATCGCCGTTTGAAACATTTAAAGTAATTTTTAATTTTGCAAATTAAATTAAATTAAAAAATAAAAAATATTATTTTAATTAAAATGAACAAAGTTTTGCAGCAAGGGGCTCGGAGCCAGTGACCACTGGACCCGCGCGGTCTCGCCGCTGCTGCTGCTGCTGCTGCTGCTGCTGCTGCTGCTGCTGCTGCTGCTGCTGCTGCTGCTGCTGCAGTTCAAATTTGGAGAAAAATGCAATTAAATGAATTAAAAAGCGGAAATAATGAAAGCAAATTGCGAATTTGATGTTTTTGGAGTTTAGAAATTTGCGATTTCGTCGTTTGAGGCAGTTTTGTCGGTGTCAGTGTTTGGCGTTTCGGGAGTTTTGCAAAAGTTGAATTTCGTCGATTTTCCGTCATTTTGCGTCTTTTTTGGTTCTTTTTGCATCAAATATCCTCCATTTTGCATTTTATTTCTTCTTTTCCATCCAATTTCCTCCTTTATCATGTCCAAATCCAAGAAAGACCCCATGGACCCCCTCAACTGGGAGTACCGCCTCCAAGACAGCTCTTTTTCCCAAGCCCGCTCCCTCGACGGCTCCCTCAGGGAGTCCCACTCCGTCAAATACGACGCAGGCGATTATGAGTACAAGTGAGCTCAAGCCCCAACATGCATGCATGCATGCATGCATGCATTCCTGCATGCATGCATTCCTGCATGCATGCATGCATTCCTGCATGCATGTATGCATATACGCATGCATGCATGCATGCATGCAGCGCGAACTTGCAGCTAAATCCCAGCATCTGAGTGCCCTATGCATGCATGCATGCGCGCATGCATGCATGTGTGCGTGCGTGTGCGCATGCATGCATGAATGCAAACGCATGCATGCATGCATGCATGCATGCATGCATGCATGCATGCATGCATGCAAGCTCCGCTGTTGTTTGTGTGTGCTGTGCAGATACATCACGCTGACGAAGAAGGTAAGGCAAAAGAGCCGCGTTGGCCACGCCTTTCTTTTGGGGCTGCATGCATGCAAACGCATGCATGCAAGCGCATGCATGCATGCATGCATGCATGCATGCATGCATGCATGCATGCATGCAT
>NW_013654816.1:5000-24259 GCF_000499385.1 Eimeria necatrix | reverse complement strand
GCATGCAAACGCATGCATGCAAACGCATGCATGCGTTTGGTTGCATGCAGCAATATGACCTTTTCCGAGAAGAGCTGCGGAGAGACCCGAGGGGGCTGGTCTCTGAAGAATATTTATTTCAAGTTTTGCATGTGCAGCAAACGCCGGGCTGGGAGCACTACTATATTTACCCGTGCGCACTTGCTGCTGCTGCTGCTGCTGCTGCTGCTGCTGCTGCTGCTGCTGCTGCTGCTGCTGCTGCTTGGGGCTTTTGGAGCTTGTTGTTTTAAAGCATTTTCTAATTGCATGTGGGGTCTTTTGTGTAAAAAGGAAGAACTGAAGTAAACTGACAGATGAATAAATTAAAAAATAAATGGATAAATACATTAATAAATAAATAGATAAATAAATAACTGAATAAAAGATAAGTAAATGAATTAATAAATTAAATAAATAAATAAATTAATAAATAAGCAAAGCGGCCTTTTGCTTCTTTTCCGGCCGAAAGATCTTTTTTCATTTCTTTCTTTTTTGAATTTCGCAAAAATCATTTTTGTTTTAATTTCTCCAAAAATTAATTCTTTTGGGGGCTTTTTTGTTCCTCTTTTTGCGCCTTTTTTCCCTTTTTGTGTCCTTTTTTACATCCTTTTTATTTCTTTTTTATTTCCTTTTTTACATCCTTTTCATTTCTTTTTTATTTTCTTTTTATTTTCTTTCTGTCTTTTATATCTCTTATTTTCCTTTTTGTTTTTTTTTATCTTTTTGCTGTTTCTTTTTTTCTCACTTTTTCTCCTTTTCTACTTTTGTCTCTCTAAACCTCTTTTAATCTTTTTAAATTCCTTTTATTTCCTTTATTTCCTTTATTTCTTTCTATTTCTTTTATTTCTTTTATTTCTTTTTTCGTTTTTATTTCTTTTTATTTTTGTCTTTGTTTTTATTTCCTCTCATTGCTTTTGATTCCTTTTACTCCTCATTTCTTTTAATATCATCTTATATCTCCTTCCACCTTTTTATTTCTTTGTTTCTTTTATTTCTTTTATTTCATTTACTTCTTTCATTTCTTTTATTTCTTTTATTTCTTTTATTTCTTTTATTTCTTTCACTTCTTTTATTTCTTTTATTTTTTTAATTTCTTTTATTTGTTTTATTTGTTTTATTTGTTTTATTCCTTTAATTTCTTTAATTTCTTTTATTTCTTTTATTTATTTCATTTAATTTTCTCCAAAAGTGTTTTATTTTTTGCAGAATGAATCCCCACGTTTTGTGTCTCCGGCGGCTGAGAGCCGCAGCGCCGAAGCCCCGCCCGCAGCCCCAGTGCCCCTCCAACCCCGTACACGGATAAACTGCATGCAAGGTCCCTGTGTCTTGTGTTGCTCGTGCATGCGGCCTTCTGCATGCGGCCTTTTTCGTTGTCCATGCATGCATGCATCTTTGTGTGTTTCTGCTTATGCATTCGTGCATGCGTCTTTCGTCGTTTGCTTTTGTCCATGCATGCGTGCATGCATGCATGCATGCATGCATGCATGCATGCACGTGTGTATGCATGCATGCATGCATGCATGCATGTGTGCATGTATGCATGCGGCTTTGTCTCTGTCCGCTGTTTACACGCATGCATGCATGCGCATAGTGTCTGCTGATCAGTATGCATGCGTTTGCATGCATGCATGCAAACGCATGCATGCATGCAAACGCATGCATGCATGCAAACGCATGCATGCATGCAAACGCATGCATGCATGCAAACACATGCATGCATGCGCTGGTTTTTTGTCGCCAGTTGTTATTTTTGCATGCATGCGCATTAGTCCAGCCCCAAAGTTTGTGTGGCAGTGGGGCCTTTAATGTCCTTTTTGTTTCTTTTTTTTCTTTTTAGTTTCCATTTATTTTGTCCCTGTGGGGCCCCACAAATGGGCTGTTTTATTTATTCTGCATTTCTCTTTTGCATGCAAAGCCACGGGGCTTTTTGAGGTGTACGTACACCCCAACGCCTCAGCCTCGCAGAGGATCTTCTCGACGCATGCAGCGGAAAGGAAAGAATGCGAAAAAGCGAAAATAAATAAAATAGAAATAAATAATTAAAATGAATAAAATAAAAATGAATTAAAAATGCAAATAAGGCCTCAAATGGTACTTTCTGTGCCTGCGATTTCTTATGGCCTTTCCACAATTGACAGATTTATTTCAATTCAATCTTTTTTTCTTTTTTGCTTTTTTCATTTTCAAGAAACTCAACTTCTGTCCACTCTTCGTTCAAAAAGCCCCGATAAACTCCAGAAAGCCATGCATGCATGCATGCATGCATGACCCTCTGCATGCATGCATGCATGCATGCATGCATGCATGCATGCGTGGGCCTTTGCATGCATGCATGCATGCAAAGGCCCAAAGCCCCGGCGCTTTTTAACTATGGGCAGCAGCGCCCCTTTTGCTTTATTTTCTGGTGCGCCGCTGCATGCGCATTTATTGACTTTTCGAAATAAATAAATAAATAAATAAATGAAATACATAAATAAATGATAAAATAAAAAATTAAATAATAAATGATAAATAAATAAATAAATTAATTAATTGATTAAAAATATATTTTGCTTCAAATGCATTTCAATAAGTTCCTCTCCAGCTTTATAAAGATGCTAATAAATAGATCTTCTTATCCGCAAATTTGCATGCAAATAAAAAGCCCTTTTGGCTTTTTAAATGAAATAATTTAAAGCTGAAAAAGGGTCTCGAGTGCAGCCTAAAGAAGTGCCTTTGAGAGCAGCAGCAGGCAGCAGCAGCAAGCAGCAGCAGCAGCAGCAGCAGCAGCAGCAGGGTGCAGCAGCAAGCTGCAGCAGCAAGCTGCAGCAGCAGGCAGCAGCAGCGGCGTTCAGCAGCAAGGCTGCCGCAGCTCGCTTTGGCAAAAGGAGAAAAGGAAAGCCTTATTAAAGGACTGAATTCGAAATCACATTTTCTAAAAACCCTTTTTGCTGCTGCTGCTGCTGCTGCTGCTGCTGCTGCTGCTGTTGCTGCTGCTGCTGCTGCTGGGGGCCCTGCGGTAATAAGCCACAAACCGCCGCTCCTCCACGTCAATATAGCGGTTTCCAGGGCCCCCACGGGTGACCCTTTGGGGTCTGTTGCTGCTCTCCCGCTGCTGCTGCTGCTGCTGCTGCTGCTGCTGCTGCTGCTGCTGCTGCAGGGGGCCGGGCCCGGTGGCTGTGGGGCTGGCAGCAGCAGCGGGGATCGTGTGCGCCGCTGGGATCGTGTCAGTGTCTGGGATCGAGTCTGCATCTGGGATCGAGTTGTGGGGTGAAGTTGCTGCTTCTGAAGAGTCTGTGGAGCTGAGGGTTGGCTGCCACCTGTCTGCTCCTGCGCTGCTGCTTCTTCTGCTGCTGCTGCTGCTGCTGCTGCTCTCTGTTTGCTGCTGCGTCTCCGCAGCAGCAGCAGCAACAGCAGGGCTGGGGCGGCTTGTGGGCCTGTCGCTGTTGCTGGGGGAGAAGGGGGAGCCGGGCTGCTGCTGCTGCTGGGGAGCAGCAGCAGCAGCAGCTGGTTCTGCTGCTGCTGCTGCTGCTGCTGCTGACGTCTGCCGCATAAAGCCCTCTTTTATTTGCTTCACCAAGGACAAAGGATTCGGCAAAGAAGGCAGCATGTCTAAAAGGTCCCCTCCAACTGTGCTGCTGCTGCTGCTGCTGCTGATGCTGCTGCTGCTGCGGCTGTAGCCCCGGTGAGTTGCTGCTGCTGCTGCTGGCGCCAAGTCGCGGATGTTCAGCGCCACAGGGCTGCAGCAAAGCCACAAACACACGCAGCAGCAGCAGCAGTAACAACAGCAGCAGCAGCAGCAGCAGCAGCAGCAGCAGCAGAGCAGCAGCAGCAGCAGCAGCAGCAGCAGCAGAGCAGCAGCAGCAGAGCAGCAGCAGCAGCAGCAGGTCAAGTCTAGTGTCTAGATCTGCAAGAGCAAGCTGATGCAGCCACTGCAAAGAAAAACGGGAGAAAGTAAAAAAATAAAAAGGAGACAAAAAGACAAAAAGGTATTAAATTAAAAAAAGGATGAAAATGAAAAAAGATTAAAATAAAAATAAAAATAAAAGACAAAGATTAAAAGTGAGATAAAAATAAAAAAGAAGATAAAAAAGAAGATAAAAACAAAAAAGAAGACAAAACAAAAAAGGAGATAAAAGTGAAAAAGGAAAAGTCAAGAAAGGCTGCTAAGAGGAGACAGTTGGAGAAAAAGAAATAAAAAATATAAAAAAGAAAAACAACAAAAAGAAGTCAAAAAAAGAAAAGATAAAAAGAAGATAAGACAAAAGAAGATAAAAGGGAAAAGAAAACACAGGAAAAAATAAGGTAAAAGAAAGAAAAAGAAAAAGAAAAAAACAAAAGCAAAAACAAAAGAAAAAGAAGAGAAAAAGAAAAGAAAAAGAAAGAAGAAGAAAAGAAAAAGAACAGAAACGAGAAGAAACACGAAGAAAAAGAAAACAAAGAAGAAAACAAAATAAAATGAAAAAATAAAACAAAAGAAAACAAAAGGAAAAGAAAACAAAAGAGAAAATAAAGTAAAAAGAAGAAAAAGAAAGTAAAATAAAAGAAAATAAAAGAAAATAAAACGAAATAAAATAAAATAAAAACAAAATAAAATAAAACAAATAAAAGACTCGCCGGTACAAAGCCACTTGTCGAGTGCTTCTTCTCGGCGCTCCAAATCGCGCAGAAAAAACTTTCGCAGGCCTGCAGCGCCAGGTGTACGTACACCCCAAATTACCACAAACTCAGGTGTACGTACACCCCAAATTACCACAAACTCAGGTGTACGTACACCCCAAATAACCACAAACTCAGGTGTACGTACACCCCAAATAACCCACAAACTCAGGTGTACGTACATCCCAGATAGCTCTCTATGTCAGGTGTACGTACACCCCAAGTAACCGCAAACCCCAGGTGTACGTACACCCCAAATAACCCACAAACCCCCCCTTAAATGGTTAATTTCAAATAAATTGAACTAAATTAAATTAAATTAAATTAAACTGAATGAAATTGAACGAAAATGTAATCAACTGAATAAAACTGAAATAAATTGAATGAGGCTGAAATGAATTGAATGAAATTGAAATAAATTGAAATAAATTGAAATAAATTAAATTAAATTGAAATAAAATAAAATAAATTAAATTAAATTAAATTAAATTAAATTGAAATAAGTTAAATTTAATTAAATTAAATTAAATTAAAGTTCTGTTTTTGTTTCCCACCTGCTGCTCAAAGGAGAAAGCTGCAGCTGTGGGGCCCCGGGGGCTGTGGGGCTTTGGGGTGTACGTACACCCCAGGGCTCTTCTTGTTGCTGCTTTTTCTGCGCCAATTTTTGCAGTTTTTCGGCAGCTTTTGTCCAAATTTCTTCCTAATTGCATTTGGAGTTTAAAAAGACAAAAAGGGGAGTGGAAAAGGGAAAAAGAAGGAAAAAAAGAAAACAATAACAAGTTATTTGCGGTAAAGTTCTTTTTTTTCGAAAAAAGAATAAAAAATGATGAAAAGAGAGATAATTGACAAATAAAAGCAAAAGAAAAGAGATAAAGGGCTTTTAATTTGTTTAAATTTTCGTTAATGGAATTAAAATAAATTTAAACAAATTCAAAATCAATTTAAATGCATTAAATTCATTTCAATTAAACTTAAATGAACTTAATGCATTTTATTGCAGCAGCGACGAAACAAAAAGGAAAATAAAATGAAATAAATAAATAATAAAAAGAAATTAGACAAAAAGAAATAAAAAGAGATAAAAGATGTGAAAAGAGATAAAGGAAATAAAAAGGAAATATGAGGAATAAAAAGGAGACAAATTAAAAAAAGAAAACAAAAGAGTTCAGAAAGAGATACGAGTGCGAGCCAGAGACAAAAAGAGACAAAAAAGAGAAAAAAAGGAAATAAAAAAAGAGACAAAAAGGGACAGAAAGGAGACAAAAAAGAGACAAAAAAAGAGACAAAAAAGGGACAAAAAAGAGGAAAAAAAAGGGACAAAAAAGAGATAAAAAAGGGGCAGAAAAAGGAACAAAAAGAGGGGAAAAAGCAACAAAAAGGAGCCAAGAAAAAGAAACAAAAAAGACCAAAAAAGGGTCAAAAAAGAGAAAAAAGGAATGCAAAAAAAAAGAAAAAAGAAAAGAAAAAGAAACAAAAGGGCCTGCCGAACTCACTCTCGACATTGCAGTCTCTTCATTCATTTCTAAAATTGTCTGCAGCTGTTCTTTGCGCTGCAGCAGCTTTTTCTGTGGTGTACGTACACCCGAGAGCGCAGCAGCAATTCATTTTTGGAAAAGGAAAGAAACACTTTTGCACTTTTGTTTTTAAAAAGAATTAAAAACTTTATTTGCATTTATTGCAAATGGAATTAAATCCAATTCTTTTATTTTAATTTCAAAGTCGGATTTGAATTCGCTTTTTCCTTCACTTCCACTTTTTGCAAATGCCTTTTATTCATTTGCAAACATTGCGGAAATAAATACAAAATGAATTGTTTTTGTTTTTAAATCTATTCAAATACTTTTAAATACTTTTAAATACTTTTAAATACTTTTAAAATACTTTTAAAATACTTTTAAATACTTTTTTAATCTTTTAAAATCTTTTCAAAAAAATAAATTCGCCCGCAGGAAGCCTCTGCTGCTGGGGTGTACGTACACCTCAAGCAACGAACGCGAATTTCGAAAAAGCGGAAAAACTTTAAAATGCAAAAAATAAATTTAAATAAATTAAATAAATTAAATAAATTAAATAATTAAATAATTAAATAATTAAATAAATTGAATAAATTAAATAAATTGAATAATTAAAGAAATTAAAAGAATTAGATTAAAATAAAAGATAATTAAAAGACAATTAAAAACAAATTAAAAACAAATCATAAAATCAGAGACAAAGAAATAAATCAGAACCCAAACCCAAAAAGAAGGAGTCGAATTAAATGAAATAAATCAGACAAATTGATTTAATTAATTTAATTGATTTAATCAATTTAATTGATTTAATTAAATTAATTAATTAAATTTATTTAATTATTTAATTTATTTAATTAATTTAATTTATTTATTTATTTATTTTACCTCCAAAGATTGAATTTTTGCTTCTGCTTCTTTTCTCGCAAACTTTTGAAGTTCTGCCCGCCGCTCTGCCTTTTCGAGGGCCTGCTGCAGCTGCTGCTGCTGCTGCTGCAGCTGCTGCTGCAGCTGCTGCTGCAGCTGCTGCTGCAGCTGCTGCTGCAGCTGCTGCTCCTGCGGTTCCTCCCGATGCTGCTGCTGCTGCTGCTGCTGCTGCTGCTGCTCCAGCGCCTTTAGGGCAAAATCGAGTTTCGCTTGCAAGGCCTCTGTTTCTGCTGCAGCTTTTCCGGCTGCTGCTGCTGCTGCTGCTGCTGCTGCTGCTGCTGCTGCTTCGGCCGACTGAATCTGCTGCAGCGTCTGCTGCTCAGGAGAAGCATGTGCTGCTTGTAACTCCGCTAGCTGCTGCTGCAGGCTTTCTATTTCAGCGTGAAGACTCCTGCATGTGGCCTCGTGGTGCTGCTGCTGCTGCTGCTGCTGCTGCTGCTGCTGCTGCTGCTGCTGCAGCTTGTGCACTGTGTCTTGTAGAGACTTCTCCAGATCTGCTGCTTGTGTCTGCTTCTTTTCTAGTTCTTGCTGCAGCTGCAGGACTTTCTGCTGCAGCTCCTCCGCCTGCTTCTGGCTTGCTGCTGCTGCTGTCTCCTTTGCTGCTGCTGCTGCTGCTGCTGCTGCGAGGGCCTCTTCCAAGGCAGCCTGCAGCTTGTCTCTCTCTTGTCTTGTCGCCTCTGCTTCCTGCTGCTGCTGCTGCAGCTGCTGCTGCGTCTCCTGCAGCTGCTGCTGTGTCTCCTGGGCCTGTCTCTTGTCTGCAGCAAGTTGCTGCTGCAGCACCTCCAGCTGCAGCTCCTGCTGCTTTCCTAAAGCTTCTTGCTGCTGCAGCCTTACCAGCTCTTGCTGCTGCTGTTCGTGCTGCTGCTGCTGCTGCTGCAGCGTGTGCTGGTGCCCTTGGGCTTCCTCGCGCAGCTGCTGCAGCTCTGCTGCTAGCTGCTGCTTCTCGTGCTGCAGCTGCTGCAGCTGCTGCTGCTGCTGCTGCCTCTCGCTCAGGAAGGCCTGCTGCTTGTTCTTTTCTGCTTCCTGCTGCAGCTCTATTTGCTTCATGCGTTGCTGCTGCTCACTCTCAAGCTGCTGCTGCTGCTGCTGAAGCTGCTGCTTCAGCTGCTGCTGCTCGTCCTCCAGCTGCTGCCGCTGCTCCTCGAACTGCTGCTGCTCATTGCGCTGTTGCTGCTGCTGCTGCTCTATCTGCTGCTGCAGCCGCTGCTGCTCTTCTTGCTGCTGCTCGATCTGCAGCGCCAGTTCATCCCGGTGTTTCACAAGCGACTCTATGGTTTGCTGCTGCTTCTGCTGCTGCTGCTGCTGCTCTTCCTGCTGCTGCTTTAGCTGCTGCAGCTCTTGCTGAAGCTTGTCTTCTAACTGCTGCCACTCCTGCTGCTGCTGTGTCAGCTGTTCGTGCTTCTGCTGCTGCTGCTGCTTTTCCTGTTCTACCTGCTGCTGAAGTTCTTTGTTCTGTTGCTGCTGCTGCTGAAGCTGCTGCTCTTGTTGCTGCTGCTGCTGCTGCAGCTTCTCAAGTTGCTGCTGCAGCTGCTGCTGCTGCTGGCCGGCCTGCTGCACCTGCAGCTGCTTCTCTTCTACCTGTTGCTGCAGATCCAGCTTCTGCTGCTCCAGCTGTTGCTGCTGCTGCTGCTGCTGCTGCAGCTGAGTCGCTTGCGTCTCCAGCTGCTGCTGCAGCGATTGCTGAGCAGCAGCAGCAGCAGCTAATTCTTCTGCGAGCTCTTTGGCTCTCTTTTTTGTCTCCTCCATTTCTACTCGAAGGGCCTCTGCTTCTTTTTTCTTTTCCAGCGCCTCAGCAGCAGCTTGCTGCTGCTGCTGCTGCTGCTGCTGCTGCTGCTGCTGCTGCTGCTGCTGCTGCTGCTGCTGCTGTTGCTGCTGCTGTTGCTGCTGCTGTTGCTGCTGCTGTTCTATCAGGGCATCGCGTTCGCGCTGCAGCTGCCGGACAGTTTCCTCCTGTGTCTCCTTAGCTGCTGCTGCTGCTGCTGCTGCCTCCTGAAGTTGCTGCTGCAGCTGCTGCAGCTGCTGCAGCTCAGCGCGAAGTTTTTCTGCTTCTTGTGCAGCTTCAGTTTCCCTTTTTTTTGCTTCCTCGAGTGCCTCCCGGAGCGCCTTCACCTCTTCCCGCTGCTGCTGCTGCCGCTGCTGCTGCTGCTGCTGCTGCTGCTGCTGCTGCTGCTGCTGCTCCCGGGCCTCTGCTTCCAGCTCTGCAGCAAGACTGCTCGTTGTGTCTTTGCGCTGCAAGTTGCGGCTGCTGCTGCTTGCTGCTGCTGCCCAGCGGTGGTGGGGGCGGCTGGGGGGCCCCCCGAGGGCCCTCAGCTGCATGAGAGTGGGGAGGTCGGGGCCCCTTGCTGCTGCTGCTGCTGCTGCTGCTGCTGCTGCTGCTGCTGCTGCCGGCGCTGCTGCTGCTGCTGCCGCCGGCGGCGCTGCTCCCGGCGTCGCTGCTGCGGGGGCGGGTCTGGCGGCGCCCAGGTCCGTCCCAGCAGCAGCAGCAGCAGCAGCTGCTGCTGCTGCTGCTGCTGCTGCTGCTGCACCGGTGGAGCCCAGAGACAGCAGCGGGGGCAGCTGCGGCTGCATGCGCGGAGTCTCCTGCTGCAGCAGCCGCACAGCTTCTCGAAGGCCTTCTATGACTTCGTCTTTGTGGCTGTTGCAAGTTTGCTGCCGCTTCAGCTGCAGCAAACGACACAAACCCCACTTCCGGCTTTTCCCTTTTGCTGCTGCTGCTGCTGCTGCTGCTGCTGCTGCTGCTGCTGCTGCACTCCCGCGTGCCCCCGCCAGCTGCTGCTGCCTCGCGCTAGCTGCGGCTGCATGCAGCTACCTGCTGCTTGCAACCCTAGCAGCAATTCGCTGCAGCTAGCTGTGGCTAGCCACAGCTAGCTGTAGCTAGCTGTGACTAGCTGTGGCTAGCTGGAGCTAGCTGTGGCTAGCAGCAAATAACTGTGGCTAGCTGTGCCCAACTGTGGCTAGCTATGGCCAGCTATGGCTAGCTGTGGCTAGCTATGGCTAACAGCAACTAGCGGTGGCTAGCTACGGCAAACTATGGCTAGCTGTGGCTAGCTGTAGCTAGTTGTAGCTAGCTGCAGCAAGCTGTAGCTAGCTGTGGCTAGCTGTGGCTTGCTGTAGCTAGCTGTAGCTAGCTGTGGCTAGCCGCGGTTAGCTATGGCTAGCTGTCGCTGGCTGCGGCAAACTATGGCTAGCTGTGGCTAGCTGTGGCTAGCTGTGGCTAGCTGCGGCTATCTGTCGCTAGCTGTGGCTAGCTGTAGCTAGCTGTGGCTAGCTGTAGCTAGCTGTGGCTAGCTGTAGCTAGCTGTGGCTAGCTGTAGCTAGCTGTGGCTAGCTGTAGCTAGCTGCAGCTAGCTAACCTCCTTATTGGCCTTTTCGAGTTCTCTTTGGAGTTCTTCTGTGGATTCCGATCTGCAGCAAAAAGGCAAAACGCATGCAGCCCCGCGGGGTGTATCGACAGCTAAGCTTGCTCTGCTGCAGCAGCAGCAAACGCTTCATCGCTGCAGAGGCTGCCAGCAGCAGCAGCAGCAGCAGCAGCAGCAGCTGCAGCAGGAGCTTATGAGACAGTGTCAGCGCTAAAAGCGGCTAATACGGGGCAGCGAATCCGTGGGCCCTTGCTGCTGCTGCTGCTGCTGCTGCTGCTGCTGCTGCTGCTATGCTGTTGCTGCAGCGAAAGCTATCTCTGCGAGTGTGGGGCTGAGGAGTTTTGCTGCTGAGACCCACGGGCTGCTGCTGCTGCTGCTGGTGTCTACTCTGCCTCGAGGAGACTGCAGCAAGTCTTCTGTCTTTGCCTTTTGCTGCTGCAGCTCTTGCTGCAGCCGATGCAACTCCGCCTGCAGAGACTGCAGCAGCAGCAGCAGCAGCAGCAGCAGCAGCAACGGAAGGCCAAGTGTTGGCAAACGCAGCAGCAGCCTTGAGGAAGCAGCAAAGGTTGCAGCAACCACGGAGAATAAAGAGCAGCAGCAGCAGCAGCAGCTGCTGCTGCTGCTGTTGCACCAAGCACAGTAGCCCAACGCGCAGCAACAGGAGAACGTCAGCAGCAGCAGCAGCAGCAGCAGCAGCAGCAGCAGCAAAGGCAGCAGCAGCAAAGACAGAAAGACTTGCTGCAGCGAAGCTGCTGAACCCTAAACCCCAGCAAAGACAGCCACAAACCCTTAGTCTCCCAAAACCCTGGCAAAGAGAGCCCCTGAAGAGCCTCCTAGGGTTTAGGGTTTAGGGTTTAGAGTTTAGGGTTTAGGGTTTAGGGTTTAGGGTTTAGGGTTTAGGGTTTACGCAGTTCTCGGCGCGCAGTGTCTCCAACTCTTTGCGGAGAGCCCGCTGCTGCTGCAGCTCAGCTTTCTTTGCGTCAACTTCCCGCTGCAGCTCTTCTACTGTCTCCATCTGCAGCAGCAGCAGCAGCAGCAGCAGCAGCAGCAGCAGCAGCAAGAAGAAGAAGCACTGCCAGTCGTTTTCGCAGACAGAGACAGCCGACTAAACCCACTCCTGTGGGCCCCAAACCCTAAACCCTAAACCCTAAACTTTTAACCCTAAACCCTAAACCCTAAACCCTAAACCCTAAACCCTAAACCCTAAACCCTAAACCCTAAACTTTTAACCTTAAACCCTCAACCCTAAACCCTAAACCCTAAACCCTAAACCCTAAACCCTTTCCCCCGGCGGTCACCTGTCTCTGTTCCTCTTCGCGCTGCTTCTTGAGTCTCTCTGAAAGTCCTGCTGCGGTCTTTTGCTGCTGCTGCAGCTGCAGCAGCAGCAGCAGCAGCAAAGAAAAAGAAACAAAAAGCAGCAAAAGAAACAAAACTTTAAAAAGATCTGCAGCATTTAAAATTTCCCCTAAAGCAACCCCACCCATAACCACCCTCAGCTCCCAAGGGGCCCCACAGGAGCCCCTGCTGCTGCTGCTGCTGCTGCTGTTGCTGCTGCTGCTGCTGCTGCTGCTGCTGCTGCAAGCATCTAGCGTCTCCCCTGGGCAGCAGCATGCATGCAAAAATGCCGCAAAGTTGAATTTCAAAACGCCAAAAACAAATTTAAAAACAAATAAATTAAATTAAATTAAATAAATAAAATAAATAAAATAAAATAAATAAAATAAAATAAATAAAATAAATAAAAACCCACCTGCTGCAGCACTTGCTGCACTTGCGGCTCCAGTCTAGACACCACAAGCGCATGCAAACGCGCAATACCCTTTTCTGCAGCAGCGCCCACTGCGTCGGGGGGCCCCCCAGGGGGCCCCCCAGGGGGGCCCCCGAGGGGCCCCTCGAGGGGCCCCTCGAGGGGGCCCTTGAGGGGCCCCATGGGGGACTCCAGCAGGAGGCGAGGCTGGGGCTGGAACTCAGAGAATGTAGGGGCCCCCCTCCAAAAGCAGCAGCAGCAGCAGCAGCAGCAGCAGCAGCAGCAGCAGCAGCAGCAGCAGCAGCAGCAGCAGCAGCAGAATCAGCAGCAGCAGCAGCAGCAGCAGCAGCAGCAGCAGCAGCAGCAGCAGCAGCAGCAGCAGCAGCAGCAGCAGGTGTGTGGCTAGTTACGGACTCGCAGGGTTTCTGTCGCAGGCCTCTCTGTCAGCTAGCTAGCTGAAGTGCCAGCTAGCTAGCTAGCTACCCTGCAAACTGGCTAGCTACCCTGCCAGCTAGCTAGACAACAAGCCAGCTAGCTAGCTAGCTAGCCAGCGAGCTAGCTAGCTAGCCAGCGAGCTAGCTAGCTAGCCAGCTAGCCAGATAGCTAGCTGGCTAGCTGGCCAGTTAGCCAGCTAGCTAGCTAGCTGGCCAGCTAGCTAGCCAACTGCCTAGCTAGCCAACTAGCTAGCTTGCCGGCTAGCTAGCTAGCCAGCCAACTAGCTAGTCAGCCAGCTAGCTAGAGGGCTAGACTGTTGGGCATTTTATTAGCTAGCCAGCTAGCCAGCTAGCCAGCTAGCCAGCTAGCCAGCTAGCCAGCAGTTCGCTAGCTGGCTAGCTACAGCCAGCTAGCAGCTAGCTAGCTGCTTACACCTGACGCGTGAAAGCGCGCCGTTGGCCCTGCTGCTGCTGCTGCTGCTGCTGCTGCTGCTGCTGCTGCCCGGGCCCCCAGTTGGTGCTGCTGTCTCCTGCAGCTCCTTACAAAGGTCCTTAACCACCAGCAGCAACTCCCCCAACATTGCAAGACCCACTGAGGCCCGGGGGCCCCTGGGGGGCCCCCCTAGGGGGCCCCCCGGGGGGCCCCCCGGGGGGCCCCCCGAGGGGCCCCTCTGGGGGCCCCCCTGGGGGCCCCCAGAGGGGCCCCTCAGGGGGGCCCCCAGCTCGCCGTCTGAAGAAGCTGTCTCCATTTTTCTGGGAGTCTGGGGGCCCCCGGGGGCCCCTGCTGCTGCCAGCAGTCCTCCGGGAAGGAGCAGCAGCAGCAGCAGCAGCAGCAGCTGCTGCTGCTGCTGCTGCTGCTGGTTCAGCGAGCTACAGCAGCAGCTGCTGCAGCTGCTGCTGCAGTCCCCAGGGACCTACAGCTAACGCCGCGGGGCCCCCGTGCTTCCAGCACAGGGGGCCCTTCTCACTCATCGCGCCGACAATGACTCTGCTGCTGCTGCTGCTGCTGCTGCTGCTGCTGCTGCTGCTGCTGCTGCTAGGGCCCCTGCTACTGCTGCTGCGGCTGTTGCTGCTGGTGCTGCAGCTGCTGCTGCTTCGTCCCAGGCCCGCGAGCACCCTGCACAGCGGGCAGCTTCTGCATGCAGCAGCAGCAGCAGCAGTGATCAGAGGGGTCAGGTGGCCGGCTGCTGCTGCTGCTGCTGCTGCTGCTGCTGCTGCTGCAGTAGTGGTGACCAGTGGTCCGCTAGATTGGCCCGCGCCCCGCGGGTGGCTCCGTGCATGCGCGAGGCGAAGAATTCTAAGGAAGTGCAGCAGATTAAGTTTGCTGCTCTAACTGCTGCTGCTGTTGCTGCTGCTGCTGCTGCTGTTGCTGCTGCTGCTGCTGCTGGAAGCCTTTGCTGCAGGGCCTACGCGCAATGTGTCTGCAAGAGGCAGCAGGGGAATTGAGGTGTACGGACACCTCAGCAGCAGCGCCAACAGCTCTTGCTGCAGCAGCTGCTGGCTCTGTGTGCTCACACCGGTTTGCTGCTGCTGCTGCAGCTGCAGCTAGTGCTGCTGCTGCTGCTGCTGCTGCTGCTGCTGGGACCCAAAAATGAATCTAAAAAGGCAGCTGCAGTAAGCCCAAAGTCCCGGGTATTTTCTTAAAGACCTTTTCTGCTGCTCTCCGGGGGGCCCCCGGGGGCCCCCAGTTCTGCTGCTGCTGCTGCAGCAAGGCAGGCGGGGGCCCCCCGAAGTGCAGCAGCAGCAGCAGCGCGTTAGCTGCGGCTTTCAATTATGACTTTTTTCTTTTTTAATAAATAAAAATTAAAAATTTAATTAAATTTACTTTCAAACCGGAGGCGAGGACAACCCCAGCCAGCTGTACGTACACCCCAACTCCCGTACTAATCCCCAGGCTCGAGGGGCCCCCGGGGGCCCCAGGGGGCCCCAGGGGCCCCCGGGGGGCCCCCCAAGGGCCCTTTGAAGTCCTAGGGGGCCCCCGGGGGCCCTGGGGGGCCCCCGGGGGCCCCAAAGGGGGCCCCAGGGGGGCCCCAAGCACTTCTTGGAGGGCCAGTGTGGGCGAGATCGCCTCTTATTTATATATATGCGGGAGTTGCGCCGTCTGCTGCTGCTGCTGCTGCTGCTGCTGCTGCTGCTGCACTGCCAACTGCTGCTGCTGCTACTCTGCCAACTGCTGCCGCTGCACTACCAACTGTTGCTGCTGCTGCACTACCAACTGCTACTGCTGCTGCTACTGCTGGAGCATCACCAGCCGCTGCTGCTGCTGCTGCACTACCAACAGCTGCTGCTGCTGCCGCTGGACAACCTGCTGCTGCTGCTGCATCAACTGCTGCACTGCTGCTGCGGCAGCTCACTGACTGCCCAGCGTCCTCCCGCAGCCGCGCGGGCCTCTGAAGGTGTTCTTGCTGCAGCTGCAGCAGCAGCAGCAGCAGCAGCAGCCACCGCCACAGCAGCAGCAGCAGCAGCAGAGCGGAATTTCAAAGAAATATGTGCATGCAAATCCACCAGTGTCACTACACCTCGTAAGGCGCCAATCCTGGCTTCGGCCCACTGCAGCAGCAGCAGCAGCAGCAGCAGCAGCAGCAGCAGCAGCGTAACCCCTAAAGCGCTCGCGCTGCAGCAGCAGCCTAGCCCCTGCAGCGCTGCTGCTGCTGCAGCAATTCACTTAAAACACTTTAGTAAAGAAAGGAGACACATTAACAGCAGACAAATACTTCGCAGCCCGCGCTGCAGGTGTAGAGACACCCCACAGTAGGGGCCCCCAGGGGGCCCCCCTATGCACAACGCGGGGCCCCCAAGGGGCCCCCTTGGGGGCCCCCAAGGGGCCCCCAGGGGGGCCCCCAGGGGGCCCCTGGGGCCCCTCGGGGGCCCCCGCAAGGCCCCCGTGGGCCCCTTTATGGCCAAGGATACGTTTACTGCCAAGTACCCTTTGGCCGCCTGGGGGCCCCCGGGGGCCCCTGAGGGCCCCTGGGGGGCCCCTGAGGGCCCCTGGGGACACTGGGGGCCCCTCTGAAGGCCTGGGGACCCCTGAGAGCCCCTGGAGGCCCCTGAGAGCCCCTGGGGGCCCCGGGGGGCCCCCAGCAGCTCGCAGTCCCAGGGGGCCCCCTAAACTATTGACATGTCTCGGGCTAGCGGCGGATGGGCGGGTGAGGGGGCCCCAGGGGGGCCCCCGTCGGGGGCCCCAGGTGGCCCATCTGGGGGCCCCCGTGGGGGCCCTGCCTGGGGCCCCAGGCCCCGGGAAGGGCCCCCACAGCCCCCTGTGCTGCTGCTGCTGCTGCTGCTGCTGCTGGGTTTGGAGGGTAGGGGGGGCCCCCCTGCGGCGCTGCAGGTCTTGGAAGGTGTGGGGCCCCCGGGGCCAAGTGTTTGGGCTGTGGGGGGCCCCCCAGGGGGCCCCCTGGCTGCTGCAGCGCCCCAGGGGCCAGGTGGGGGGCCCCCATGGGGGCCCCCAGGGGGGCCCCCAGGGGGCCCCCCACCACGCTGCTGCTGATTGCTGACATGTTTTCTTCATCGCTGGAGCCGAAGAGCTCTACAGAAGAGACGCGGGAAGTAGGGGAGGACTGTGCTGCTGCTGCTGCTGCTGCTGCTGCTGCTGCTGCTGCTGCTGGGGCCCCCCCTGGGGCCCCCGCAGCTGGGGCTGCGTTTAGGGGGGCTCCGGCCCCCGCGGAAAGCCCTGCTGGGGGCAGGCCGCCTGCTGCTGCTGCTGCTGCTGCTGTTGCTGCTGCAGCAGCAGCAGCAGCAGCAGCAGGAGCTGCTGCTCCCACCGGCAGCAGCGAAGCCCGCGGCCCCACAGGCTGGGCCTCCGCCCGCGCAGCCCGCGAGGCCAGGGCGATTGCGTCTGCGCAGCTGCGGCAGCAAAAGTAGTCCTGAAAAAAAGAAAAAAAAAGAAAAAAAAAAGAAAAAAAGACATTTAAAGGGACTAAAAAGATGATTTAAAGGAGATTAAAAAGAAGATTTAAAGGAGATTTAAAAGACACAAAAAAGGGGATTCAAAGGAGCCAAAAAGCGGCTAAAAAGCAGCCAAAAAGGAGACTATTCAGCCTGCATGCAAACTTGCATGCAAATTTGCATGCAAACTTGCATGCAAACTTGCATGCAAATTTGCATGCGCTGCTGCGGGGCTTTCGCAGGCTTTGCATGCAGACTGTGGGGAATTAATTTGAATTTGCATTTATGTTTATAATAAAATATATTTAACATCTTTGTTATTTGAAATAAATAAATAAATAAATTCTATTACATCCACAAATATGCATTTTCTCCATTTTAAAAAAATGAATACATATTTCAAACATTATTAAAAATGTATTTCATACAAATATGTGCATGCAAATGCATGCATGCATGCATGCATGCATGCACACTATTTTCGCGTGCATGCATGCATGCATGCATGCTATTTGCGCATGCATGTATGCATGCATGCACGCTATTTGCGCATGCATGCATGCATGCATGCATGCATGCATGCATGCGCAAATAAATATACGTCATTCGTGCAAACAAATGCATGCATTTTGCAATTAAAAGAAAAAGCATTTCATTAAAAACAAAAACAAATGCTGAAGTTAAAAGAGCTGTTTTTGCTGCTCACCCAAATTGCAGAGTCTCCTTTTGAGGCTCCCCCAGGTGCTGCTGCTGCTGCTGCTGCTGCTGCTGCTGCTGCTGCTAAAGGGTCTGCTGCTGCGAGGGACACCTGCCGCGCTGCAGCAGAGAGCGCATGCACCCGTTGCTGCCGCAGCTGTCTCTCCTCCTCTCCTGCAGCAGCAGCAGCAACAGCAGCAGCAGCAGCAGCAGCAGCAGCAGCAGCAGCAGCAAAGACTTTCGTAAAGCATCTTCTGGAGAGGCAGCAGCAGCAACAAATTCGGAAACATCTGCAGCAGCAACTTGACCAAAAGGAGGTAAAAAGAGAAAAAACAAAAAGACAAAAAAGAAATGAAAGAAATAAAGAAAAGACAAAAAACAAAAAGGCAAAGGGAGACAAAAATTAAACAAAAAAGAAAAATAAAAAGGAGAAAAAAAAGAAATAAAAAAGAAACAAAAAAGAAACAAAAAGGAGACAAAAAAGAAGCAAAAAAGCGAAAAAAGAGATTAAAAAAAGGATTAAAAAAACGCAAAAAAGAAGGAAAAAAGAAACAAAAAAGAAACTAAAAAGGGACAAAAAGGAACTAAAAAAGAAGCAAAAAAGAAACAAAAACAAAAGAAAACAAAAAGAAATAAAAAGAAATAAAAATAAATAAAAAATAAATAAAAATAAATAAAAATAAAATAAAAAGTTGTAAAAGCACCTTCTGGTTCTGGGGCAACTGCCTGCAAGTCGGAAATGTAAAAAGAATGAAAAGGCAGCAAAGACTTCACCACTTCTTCAACAGCAACAAACCCTTCAGTTTGCTGCTTCCGCCGCCGTTTGCGCGGCCGCGCTGCTGCTGCTGCTGCTGCTGCTGCTGCTGCTGCTGCTGCTGCAGCAGCAGGGGCGGGCGCGCCCGCAGCAGCAGCAGCAGCAGCAGGGGCGGGCAGCTCCCCAGGGACCCCCGCCTTCTCTTCGGACTTCGGCATTGCCTTTACAGCTTCCGCTGCTCCTGCTGCTGCTTCTGCTGCTGCTGCTGCTGCTGCTGCTGCTCCTGCTGCTGCTGCTGCTGCTGGGTCCGGTGCTGCAGCAGCAGCCTGCGCAGGCGCTGCGTCCCCGTCAGCAGCAGCAGCAGGCCCGTTCGCGTCAGCGCCAGCTGCCGCAGCAGCTGCAGCAGCAGGAGTCGCTCCCCCCTCAGCAGCAGCAGCAGCAGCAGCTGCTGCTGCTGCTGCTGCACTTCCCTCAGCTGCTGCTGCTGCTGCTTCCGCCCCAACTTCCGCAATTGTCTCCCCCTTCACCTCTTGACTCATTGTGCCCTCTTTGGGGCCTTCAGCCGGGGGGGCCCCCCTGGGGGGCCCCCCTGCATCCTCCCCCTTCAGGGGGGCCCCCCCTGGGGGCCCCCCTGGGGGCCCCCCTGGGGGCCCCCCTGGGGGCCCCCCTGGGAGGCCCGCCTGCAGGGGCCCCCCCCCCGGGGGCCCCCCCGCCTCGTGCCCCTTGGGGGTCCCCTCTTTGGCGTCTGCAGAGCGTCGCTCGGGGCCCCCCTCCGCCGCTGCTGCCGCTGCTGCTGCTGCTGCTGCTGCTGCTGCTGCTGCTGCTGCTGCTGCGCGGCCGCGGGGGGCCCTGGCGAGGACTTGGAAAGGAGAGAAGGAGCGCAGCACGTCGGAAAGGACAAAGCGCTGGTCTTCAGCAAAAGCCTCTCTGCTGCTGTGTCTCCTTTCAGCAGCAAAAACTTCGAATTTCTTCAAAGCAGCAAAAACGGACCGGTAGTCCCTTGCTGCTGCTGCTGCTGCTGCTGCTGCTGCTGGCAGCGCCAGCCCGCCCCCGCTCCCGTACCGCCGCCGGTACCACGCTGCCAGGCTTTCCAGCGGCTCGCCGGGGGCCCGCGCAGGCTCTGCTGCTGCTGCTGCTGCTGCTGCTGCTGCTGCTGCTGCTGCTGCTGCGGGAGTCGCTGCGGGCGCCGCGGGGGACGCGCTGCTGCCCGCGCACTCCCCGCCCTCCTCCGAAGTCGACGGGAAAACGGGAGCAGCAGCAGCAGCAGCAGCAGCAGCAGCAGCAGGGCCT
>NW_013654816.1:0-2500 GCF_000499385.1 Eimeria necatrix | reverse complement strand
GCGAGCAGCTGCTGCAGCAGCAACAAGAGCTCCAATGACTCGCTGAAGGTATTTCCGGTTGACCGCAGTGCAAACAAAAGAGACAGAAGCAAAAAACGGCAAAGACAAGCAGCAGCAGCAGCAGCAGCAGCAACTGCAGCAGGAGCAGCAGCACAAGACACACCTGCCTCCCCCCAAAGCAACTCGCCCGGAGTTTGGGAGCCTGGCTTTCTTCCTTCGCACCTTGTGAGCCACGGGGGGCACACAGCAGCAGCAGCAGCAGCAGCAGCAGCAGCAGCAGCTCCAGCCGTCTCTGCAGCTGCTGCGGGAGCAGCAAACCCAGCAACTGCAGCAGCAGCAGCAGCGGCGGCGGCGACGGCAGCAACATCGGCAACCACAGCGCCAACGCCAGCAGCTGCAGCAGCAGCAACTGCAGCAGCAGCAGCATCACAGACGCTGCTGCCCAAGGCAAGCCGCAGCAGCAGCAGCAGCGCCGTCAGCAGAGGCAGCAGCAGCAGCACCGCCATCGCCAGTGCCTGCAGCAGCCACATTGACACCAGCAGCTGTTGCAGCAGCAGCAGCAGCAGCCGTAGCAGCAGCTGCGGTGCTGGCGGCGGCAGCAGTTGTTGCAGCAGCCGCAGGGACAGCAGCAGCAGTCGCAGCAGCAGCAGCAGCAGCAGCAAGAGAAATCGTTGCAGCAGCGACGGTGGCGGAAGCAAAGGCAGCTGTTGCAGCGCCGTCAGCAGCAGCAGCAGCAGCAGCAGCAGCAGCAGCAGCAGCAGCAGCAGCAGGGCACTTGATGCTTTTCTGAAAAGATGAATGCTGCTTTGCTGATTGACCCTCCTTGGTGCTGCTGCTGCGCAGACGCGGCAAAGCGTCGGCTGCTTCAGCTGCTGGGGGGTGTTTGGGGTGTACGTACAGCAGCAGCAAGGGGGCTGTTTGCTGCTGGTGGAATCCGCCGAGTGTCTCGGCAGAATTGGAGACGGATATATTCTGGCAGTGAAGTCCTTCAGAGCTGTGGACCTCAGGGTCCAGCAGCAGCAGCAGCAGCAGCAGCAGCAGCAGCAGCAGCAGCAGCAGCAGCAGCAGCAGCAGCAGCAGCAGAATCAGCAGCAGCAGCAGCAGCAGCAGCAGCAGCAGCAGCAGCAGCAGCAGCAGCAGCAGCAGCAGCAGCAGCAGGCGTGGACGCTGCGCACTGTGAAAGTTAGACGGCCGCTGCCGCTGAGGCTCGGAAACGCCTTGGCAACAGACATCTATGTGACCCAGCTCGTTGCTGCTGGGCCAGAGAGCAGCAGCAGCAGCAGCAGCAGCAGCAGCAGCAGCAGCAGCAGCAGCAGCAGCAGCAGCGTGGACTGCGGCAGCCCGTACTTGCCCTGGATCTACGAGGCCCTCGCCATGGGGGGCTTTTACTTCTCCCCCACTTTTGACTTGACTGTCTCTTTGCAGCAGCAGCTGCAGCAGCACAGCCCCCCTGCTGCTGCTGCTGCTGCTGCTGCTGCTGCTGCTGCTGCTGAGGCCAAGAGAGACTCCGAAAGAGACAAAGAGCAAAACCGATTCTTTTGGAATAAGCAGCTGCTGCTGCCGCTGCAGCAGCACGCAGCAGCAGTGGGGGTGCGGGCAATTCAGGGGTGAGTAAAGTGTCTCCTTTGCTGCTGCTGCTGCTGCTGCTGCTGCTGCTGCTGCTGCTGCTGCTGCTTCGCTGCTGCTGCGTTGTTGCTGCTGCTTCGCTGCTGCTACTCTGCTGCTGCTTCGCTGCTGGTGCTTCTTTCCTGCTGCGTCTTTGCTGCTGCTTCTTTGCTTGCTTCTTTGCTCTTGCTTCTTGCTGCTGCTTCTTTGCTGCTGCTTCTTTGCTGCAGCTTCTTTGCTGCAGCTTCTTTGCTGCAGCTTCTTTGCTGCAGCTTCTTTGCTGCAGCTCTTTTGTCTCCTTGTGTCTCTTTCTTTTATATTCTTTTTAGTCTTCTTCAATTTCTTTTAATTCTTTTTAATTTTTTTAATTCTTTTTAATTCTTTTTAATTCTTTTATTTTTATTTCTTTTAATCTTTTTGTTCTTTTTTCTCTTCCTTCGCTGCTTCTCCGCGTCTGCTGCTGCAGCAGCGGCCACACCTGCTGCTGCTGCTGCTGCTGCTGCTGCTGCTGCTGCGCAGGTACGTGGGCGCGGGGTGTCTGTACAGCAGCAGCACGGCGCTGCTCTTTTTGCTGCTGATTTCCCGAAGAGACACTTCGCGTCTTGGCATGCGTTTTCACAGCAGAGGATTGAACAAAAGTGGTGCGTTTTGCTGCTCCTTTTTCTCCTTTTGCTGCTCCTTTTGCTGCTCCTTTTTCTCCTTTTGCTGCTCCTTTTTCTCCTTTTGCTGCTCCTTTTGTCTCCTTAACGACGAGGAAAACGACGAGGAAAACAGAGGAAAACGACGAGGAAAATCTCCTTTTGCTGCTCCTTTTGCTGCTCCTTTTTCTCCTTTTGCTGCTCCTTTTTCTCCTTTTGCTGCTCCTTTTGTCTCCTTTTGCTGCTCCTTTTGCTGC
>NW_013654815.1:19829-26830 GCF_000499385.1 Eimeria necatrix | reverse complement strand
ACTCGAACTCGTGGGCCTTTTTGCTGAAGAGCCTTCCTTCTCAGTTGCTGCTGCTCTTCGCGGCAGCAACGACAGCAACATTCAGTACATAATAGAGCAGGCGCAGCACAAGATTGACATTTCCATTCGAGGTATTTTTTGCTTTTTTTCGCAGCTTTTTTTCTCCTTTTTCGCTTTTTTTGCGTCTCCTTTTTCCCGCTTTTTTACTCTCCTTTTCTTTTCCTTTTCTTCTCCTTTTTTTCCTCTCGTTTGCTTCTTTTTTTCCGCCTTTTTGGCCCCGTTTTCGGCCTTTTTGTCCTGCTTTTGGCCCTCTTTTTGCTCTTTCTCCACCTTTTTTCTTTTCTCTCTTTTTGTCCTTTTTAGTCTCCTTTTCGACTCTTTTCGTTTCCTTTTTGGCCCTTTTTTAAACTCCTTTTTGTCTCCTTTTTGTCCCTTTTTTAATCTCCTTTTTCTCCCTTTTTTAATCTCCTTTTTGTCTTTTTTTGATTCGTTTTTGTCTCCTTTTTAATGTCCATTTTTTCTCTTTTTTGTCTCCTTTTTGGCCCTTTTTAATCTTCTTCTTGTCTCTTTTTGTTCCCTTTTTGTCTCCTTTTTGTGTCCTTTTTGTCTCCTTTTTGCCTCCTTTTTGTCCCTTTTTTAATCTCTTTTTTGTCCGTCTTTTATTTCCCTTCTTGTCCCATTTTTAATGTCCTTTTTGTCTCCTTTTTGTGTCCCTTTTGTCCCTTTTTAATCTCTTTTTTGTCCCCTTTTTGTTTCCTTTTTGTTTCCTCCTTGTCTCCTTTTTGTCCCTTTTTTAAGCTCTTTTTTGTTTTCGTTTTGTCTCCTTTTTGCGTCTTTTTTGTCTCCTTTTTGTCCCTTTTTAAATCTCATTTTTGTCCATTTTTTAATCTCCTTTTATTTCCTTTTTGTTGCTTTTTAATGTCCTCTTTGTCTCCTTTTTGTCTCCTTTTGTCCATTTTTAATCTCCTTTTTGTCCCTTTTTAATTCCCTTTTTGTCTCCTTTTTGTCTCTTTTTTATATCCTTTTTGTCCCTTTTTAATATTCTTTTTGTCTCTTTTTTGTTTCTTTTTTATTTCCTTTTTAATCTCCTTTTTAGTTTCCTTTTTGTTTCTTTTTTGTGTTTTTGTTTCTTTTATTTGTCTCTTTTTAAATCTTTTTATTTCTTTTCTTTAATTCCTTTTTTGTCTTCTTTTTTTTCTTTTATTTGTTTTCTTTTGTCTCCTTTTATTCCTTTCCTTTCCTTTTTTCCTTTTCCCTCTTTTATTTCTTTTTTATTTTCTTTTTTTCTTTTTTTTATTTTTTGTTTTTTTGTTTTCTTTCCTTTGTTTCCCTTGGCGTTTTTTTTACTCTTTTTTTTAATTTCTTTTTATCTTTTTTAATTTCTTTTTAATTTCTTTTTTTGATTTCTTTTTAATTTCCTTTAATTTCTTTTAATTTCTTTTTAATTTATTTTTATCTTTTTCCAATTCTTTTTTATATCTTTTGGTTTCTTTTAATTTCTTTTAATTTCTTTTTAATTTGTTTTTAAATCTTTTTATTTCTTTTCTTTAATTCCTTTTTTGTCTTCTTTTTTTTCTTTTATTTGTTTTCTTTTGTCTCCTTTTATTCCTTTCCTTTCCTTTTTTCCTTTTCCCTCTTTTATTTCTTTTTTATTTTCTTTTTTTCTTTTTTTTATTTTTTGTTTTTTTGTTTTCTTTCCTTTGTTTCCCTTGGCGTTTTTTTTACTCTTTTTTTTAATTTCTTTTTATCTTTTTTAATTTCTTTTTAATTTCTTTTTTTGATTTCTTTTTAATTTCCTTTAATTTCTTTTAATTTCTTTTTAATTTATTTTTATCTTTTTCCAATTCTTTTTTATATCTTTTGGTTTCTTTTAATTTCTTTTAATTTCTTTTTAATTTGTTTTTAATTTCTTTTAATTCCTTTTTAATTTCTTTTAATTTCTTTTTATCTTTTTTTTTCTTATTCTCCATCTATCTCCTTTTTAATGTGAGACACAACGACGCTGCTGCTGCTGCTGCTGTTGCTGCTGCTGCTGCTGCTGCTGCTGCTGCAGCGTGGGCCTGAAAGTTGTAAGAGTGCATTTGGCTTTTTTGTTTGGAAAGCAGATTTAAAAAGATTAAAAGATTAAAAGATTAAAAAGATTAAATAAATAAAAATAAATAAAAATAAATAAAAAAAATAAAAATAAATAAAAATAAATAAAAATAAATAAAAATAAAAAAAAATAAAAAGTTTTTGTTTTCAGGAAAACCAATTAATGATGCTCCTGTTGCTGATCGGCTGCATATCACTCTTTCCTCCCACGACGACGAGGCCTTCGAAAGGGCAAGCTGCTGCTGCTGCTGCTGCTGCTGCTGCTGCTGCTGCTGCTGTTGCTGCTGCTGCTGCTGCTCCAGCTGCACCAGCTGGTGCCCTTGAGGGCCCCAGAGGCCCTCAGGGGCCCCCCTGGGGTGCTCACGGGGACCCCTAGCTTACCTGCTGCTGCTGCTGCTGCTGCTGCTGCTGCTGCTGCAGGGATGGAGGGTACAGGGCAGGGTCGCCGCGGCGGGGGCCCCCTGGGGGCCGCCAGTCCCGCAGGGGCGGCGGCAGGGGGCCCCAAAGCAGGGGCCCCAGGGGCCCCGAAGAGGAGGGGGCCCCACAGTAAGGGGGGCCCCCCAATAAGAGGGGCCCCTCAATAAGGGGCCCCACAGTTGGGGGCCCCAGGCTGCACAGTGCCCTGCAGGCACAGGCAGCAGGGGCCCCTCTTGCCTCAAAGAGGGGCCCCCTCAGCTCAACAGAGGGTAGGGGGCCCCCCAGAATAGCCCCCGGAGCCCCACAGGGCCCCAGGAGGGGCCCCCTTTGTTGGGCCCCTGGGGGGCCCCGGGGGGCCCCGGGGGGCCCCCAGGGGCCCTTCTTGGGAACCCATAGGGGCCCCTGGAGGACTTTCTTGGGACCCCATAGGGGCCCCTGGAGACCCTTTGTGGGGACCGACGGGGGCCCCATGGGGGCCCCCTGGGGCCCCCTGGGGCCCCCATGGGGCCCAGGGGTTCCCAACGAGGGGGCCCCCTGGGGCCCCAGGGGGCCCCCCTATATCCGGGACAGGGATGGATTCTGTTGAGACTAGGCTTTTATTTAGTAGACAATGGGGGCCCATGGGCCTCCGGGGGAGCAAGGTGTGTGTGGGTGTCTGCTGCTGCTGCTGCTGCTGCTGCTGCTGCTGCTGCTGCTGCTGGCTGCAGCGTCTCTGGCTCTAGAGCCTAGGGGCCCCACTATTTCTTTCTGTGTTACTCAAGCTAGCTGCTGCTGCAGCAGGGGGGCCCCCAGTGCCCACTGGGGGCCCCCTGGCTAATCAATTAGAGCAAAGACAGTCCCCTAGGGGCCCCCTAGTACCCATTTCTGAAGCTTCAAGTCTCTAACTCGGGGGCCCCCCTAGATGGGGGCCCCCCTCAAAGAAATAAGTCAGCAAAGGCACGGGGGGCCCCCCATGGGGCCCCCGGCGCCGCCCATTTGGGGGCCCCCTACAGCGCAGGGTACTGTTTCGCGTTGGGGGCCCCAATGGGGCCCCCATCTCCCCGGGGGGCCCCCTGGGGGCCCCCAACTGGCTAGAAAGCCCGCTGCTGGCCCAGCAGCAGTGTGAAATACCCAGGTACTTGGGGGGCCCCTTGGGGCCCCCCAGAAGCCGCACCAAAAGGGCCTCTACTGCGGCTTCGGGGGCCCCCTGGAGGCCCCCACAGCGCCCCGTGGGGGCCCCCTAGGGGGCCCCTGGGGGCCCCTAAGGGGCCCCCAAGGAAGCTGCATCAAAAGGGCCTCGACCGTCGCTCCAGGGGCCCCCGGAGGCCCCCCCAGCGCCCCTTGGGGGCCCCCTAGGGGCCCTCTTAGAGCCATTGGGGGGCCCCCTGGGGGCCCCCTGGGGGCCCCCTGGGGGCCCCCAGGGGGCCCCCTGGGGAGTTTATTCTGAAGGGAATATTCTTTTCTTTAGCTGCTTGAGGTAGGGGGATTCGGTGGTGGAGCGAATGAGGTGCTGCAGGCGCTGCTGCTTCTGCTGCAGCAGCAGCAGCGGGTCAGCTGTGGGGGGCAGCAAGCTGCTGCTGCTGCTGCTGCTGCTGCTGGGGTCCCGCAGGTACAAATCTGCTTCTCTTAAAGACCAGCCCAGGGGGGCCCCCACACCCAGCCCTATGGACAGCAGCCGGGGGCCCCTGCGCCGCAGCAGCAGCAGCGCAGACACAGCAGCAGCAGCGCCGGTTAGGGTGGTGTTGACCAGTGCTGCAGCAGCAAAGCGGCTGTAGACCTCCCGCAGCGTCAAGTTGCTGTTGTTGCTGCTGCTGCTGCTGCTGCGCCGGCAGCAGCTGCTGCAGCTGCAGTTGCAGCTCCCGCACGGGCTGCTGCTGCAGCTTGCAGGCTGCTGCTGCTGCTGCTGCCGAGGCAGCAGCAGCACAGGCACTCTGGTGCCTCGGGACGCCTCGCGCGTCATTGCCTCATTGTCAGATGCTGCAGCTGCTGCTCTTCCTGCTACCGCTGCTGCTGCTGCTGCTGCTGGTGTTGCGGCCGCTGCTGCTGCTGCTGCTGCTGCTGCTGCTGCTGCTGCCGTCGGATCGCTCTGCACTCTGAAATGTGCTCCTGAATATTCTTAATATAATTTAGAAGAACCTAAAAAGGTTTCTTGGCCTGCCGCCGCTGACTTTGCGGCGGCAGCTGCTGCTGCTGCTGTTGCTGCTGCCGCTGCTGCGGCTGCTGCTGCGCAAGTCGGTGTGCGCCAAGGGTACCCCAGGAGTTACTCGGCCAACGTGGAAAACAGCAAAGTAATAATATTAATAATTATTTTGAAACATGGCGGGAGGCTAGAGCAAAATCTGGAAGACAGCAGCAGCAGCAGCAGCAGCAGCAGCAGCAGCAGCCACACTGGCAGCAGCCGTAGCCCCATGCAGCAAGACAAGCGTTAGAAGGCTTCCCCCGTAGCAGCTGGCGCTGCATATAACACAAATAAGACTATCTTGGTTTGAATATTCCTTTATTTGCGGCACAAATCTAACAGCAGCAGCAGCAGCAGCAGCGCCTGCCGCCGCCGGAGCAGCAGCAGCAGCAGCAGCAGCAGCTCGACCCAGAGACAGCGCCTCCCAAGGGGCCCCCCATCTCGAGCTTAGACTCCTCCCGCTGGGATCGTGCGATCCCAGTGAGTTGTGAGCATTCCAGGCGTTGCGGTGTACGTACACCTCGCAGCTGCAGCAGCAACGCCGCTGCCGCTGCTGCAGAGCCGCCGCGTGAGACGCGCAGCAGCAGCAGCAACAGCAGCAGCAGCCGCAGCAGCAACTGCAGCAGCAACACCCGGAACCCACAGCCCGGAGCTTCTGTGGCTGCGCAGCCATTAGGGCCCAGGTCACGCGTTTTGCCAGCAGCAGGCAGCAGCAGCAGACGAGCAGCAGCAGCAGCAAAGCGCGGAAGACAGCAGCAGCAACACGCACATCACATACAGCAGCAGCAGCTGCTGCAGCACGAGATCTCCTGGACGAAGCAGAGCAGCCGGGGGCCCCCCTCCCCTCCTCCTTGTCTGGAAAGGTCCCCGGAGTCTCAGCAGCTAGAGCAGCAGCAGCAGCAGCAGCAGCAGCAGCAGCAGCAGCAGCAGTAAATGGCGTAGCCCTTAATGCGCAGCGCATTAGCCTCCGCAGGCGCCCACGGCGCGGGGGGCCCCAGGGGGGCCCCCGGGGGGGCCCCCCTGGGGGCCCCCGGGTTGGTGCTGCTACACCTTGAGGGGGGCCCCCCAGCAGCAGAGACCCCTGAGGCAGCTGGGGCCCCCAAGAGCTCTTGGGGGCCCCTTGGGGGCCCCCTAGGGAGCAGCAGCATGCAGCAGGCCTTGGAGCCGCTGCTGCCGCTGCTGCTGCTGCTGCTGCTGCTGCTGCTGCTGTTTGGGTCGTGGAGAGTCCGGAAGCGGCGGAATGACCGCGCGGTGCAGCAGCTAGAGCAGCAGCAGCAGCAGCTGCTGCAGCAGCAGCAGCAGCAGCAGCAGCAGCAGACCTTAAAAGGGCTGCTTCCGGGGGCCCCCTGCGGCCCGCGCCTGGTGCTGCAGCGGGGCTTCCGCAGCAGCGTGCACGGCAGCGTGTGTCTTTGGGTTTGCTGCCTGCTGCTGCTGCTGCTGCTGCTGCTGCTGCTGCTCTGCGTCTACCGAGAAGCAATTATGCCAGTTCAAGAAGCAGAAGCAAAATGGAAAAGAAGAGCAGCACCTTTTATTCTTCTTTGGTGTTTCTCTTTGACCACTTTCTTCTGTAAGCCCCACAGCAGCAGCAAAACCAACTGCAGCAGCCAGGGGCCCCAAGGGGCCCCCAGCGGTTCCAGGGGGCCCCACAGGGGCCCCAGGGAGCCCCCAGGGGCCCCCGGGGGCTCCCTGGGGCCCCAAGAAACCCCCAGGGGCCCCAGGGGCCCCCCAAGAGGGCTTTCTGGGGCCTCTAGAGAGGACTCCGGGAAGACCCGAGGGGCCCTTTGGGGGCCCCTGTGGGGCCCCTGGGGCCCCTGGGGGCCCCTGGGGAGTTGTGGCTTTTGAGGGGCCTTCTATCTTTTGCTTTTCTGCTTCACTCTTATTTTGCTGCTGCTCCCCAAGGGCCCCATAGCTGTACCCTTGGTGCTTTGGGGGCCCCCGCGGGGCCCCTGCGGCCGCTGGGGGGCCCCACAGCCACCTTAGGGGCCCCCTGGGGGCCCCACAGGGGCTGTGGGGCCCCAGCAGCACCTATGTGAGGCCCCCAGGGGCCCCCGGGCAGTTCAGGGCCCCCGAATGGGTGCTGCAGTTTGTTTATGCTTCAAAGCCTGCTGCAGCAGCTGCTGTGGGCGTTCCTTCTGGGGCGAGGGTTTAGGGTTTAGGGTTTAGGGTTTAGGGTTTAGGGTTTGCGGTGGGTGCTGCTGCTGCTGCAGGCCTGCAGGTGTTTGCTGCCTTTTTGCCCACCTGCTTCCTCATGGGGGCCCCCCTGGCTGCCTGCGATTACCTGCAGCTGCTGGAGTGGGCCCCCGAAGCAGAGGGCCCCGAGGGGGGGGGGGGG
>NW_013654815.1:0-15000 GCF_000499385.1 Eimeria necatrix | reverse complement strand
GAAACGAAGAAGAGACCCGCAGGCGGCGGCTGCTGGTGGATGCTGCAGCAGCAGAAAGGCTGGCAGCAGTTGCTGCTGCATGCAGAGCAGCAGACGCGCAAGCTGCTGTTGCTGCTGGTCAGTTTGGAGGCAGCCTAGGCTCGCAGCAACGCTTCCTGTAACGGCTAGCTAGCTAACTAGCCAGTCAGCTGGCTAGCCAGCTAACTAGCTGGCCAGCTAGCTGGCTAGCGCACTAGCTAGCTAGCTAGCTAGCTAGCTAGCTAGCTAGCTAGCTGCACGCCAGATAGCTAGTGGCCTTTGCAGCTAGCTGCCCGCGCCCTCGCTAGCTGGCTGAACAGCTGACGCGGCCCGCCGGGCGCCTCGCCAGCTAGCCAACCAGCTAGCCAGATAGCTAGCCACATAGCTAGCCACCCAGCAAGCTAGCCAGCTGGCTAGCTAGCCACCCAGCTAGCTAGCTAGCTAGCTAGCTAGCCATCTTCAGTGGCTGCGCTGCTTGTGGCTGTGGGAGTGCAGGGGGCCTCGAGTCTCTGCGGGCCTTTCCTTTTGACTTTCGTCTGAAGCGCCAGAGCTGCGTTTTGCGGCTGTCTCCCGAGACCTGGTCTTCGCTGGTGCCTGGGGGCCCCTGGGGGCCCCGCGGGGGCCCCCCGGGGGCCCCCGGGGGGCCCCTGGGGGCCCCCGAGGGGCCCCAAGAAGCCCTTCTTTGCCTTTGCAAGGGCAGCTTAGATGCCATTGCAGAAATCTGCTCCTCCCCGCTGCCTCCTGGCTGCAGAGAAACTCATGACAGTCTTGCTGCTGAGGGGGCCTATGTGTTGGCTCTTGCGTGGAAGTGCATGCAGCTGCCCGCAGACCCGCAGCAGCAGCAGCAGCAGCAGCAGCAGCAGCAGCAGCGGGAGCAGGGGGGAGACGGGGAGGAGGCTCTGCTGCCGCCGCAGCAGCAGCAGGGAGGAGATGGGGGGACGACTGAGCAGCAGCAGCAGCAGGAAGCAGGAGGGGCGACGGAGCAGCAGCAGCAGCAGCAGCAGCAGCAGCAGCAGCAGCAGCAGGGGCGGGCGCTGTGCAGCAGCTGCAGCGCGAGTGCTGCTGCTGCGCAGCTGCCGCGGGAACGCGTGGAAAGCAGCATGCAGCTGCTGGGTCTCGTGCTGCTGTCGAATGAACTTCGAGCTGATGCAAAAGAGGCTGCTGCTGCGCAGCTGCCGCGGGAACGCGTGGAAAGCAGCATGCAGCTGCTGGGTCTCGTGCTGCTGTCGAATGAACTTCGAGCTGATGCAAAAGAGACAATAAGTCTTTTAAAAAAAGGAAAAGTCCGCCCCGTTATTATCACGGGAGACTCCATCTTCACTGCTGCTGCTGTTGCTCTCCGCTGCGGCATGCTCGCTCCCGCGCCCCACGACCCTGCAGCAGCAGCAGCAGCAGCAGGAGGCGCAGCAGCAGCAGCAGCAGCAGCAGGAGGCGCAGCAGCAGCAGCAGCAGCAGCAGCAGCGGACGACGTGTCCCCGGCCTCGTGTGGGGCCCCGGGCAGCTGGCTGGAGGCGGAGTTGGGGGGGGGCCCCCGGGGGCCCCCTTTGCTGCTGCTGGGGCAAAGGGCCCCCGAGGGGCAGCAGCAGGAAGTGGTTTGGAAAGAGCTGCTGTCGGGGCGAGAAGTGCCGCAGGAGGAGGTTTTGGAGTGCCCGGAGGTCAGCTAGGGTTTAGGGTTTAGGGTTTAGGGTTTAGGGTTTAGGGTTTGGGCTTTAGGGGCTGCAGCAGCAACGCCGGACGACTCGCGTGCTGCATCCCTTTAGCTTCAGGGTTTAGGCCCTGCAGCAGCGCAGCGCTGTTCGCAGACTTGCCGCGAATTAGGGTCTAGGGTTTAGGGTTTAGGGTTTAGGGTTTAGGGTTTAGGGTTTAGGCCGCTAGGCGCAAGGGTTTGCTGCGCTGCTGCGCTGCAGCGGTGGCCGGAGCTGGCGGTGACGGAGGAGACATTCGACATTCTGAGGAGTCAGCCGCTGCTTCCACTGCAGCAGCAGCAGCAGCAGCAGCAGCAGCAGCAGCAGCAGGTGAGTACGGAGGAGCAGCAGGAGCAGCAGGAAGAGGCAGAGACCGAGGCTGAGGGGGCCCCCTTGGTGCCTCGCAAAAGCTGCTGCAAAGAGCAGCAGCAAAACTCCAAGGAAGCAGCAGCAGCAGCAGCAGCAAATGAAGGGGACTCTGTGCTGGATGCGCTTTTAATGCGCATTCGCATTTTCGCCAGGACAACTCCGAAGGTCTGCCTAGGGTTTAGGGTTTAGGGTTTAGGGTTTAGGGTTTAGGGTTTACGGTTGGCCGCTGAGTGCTGGGTGTGGAGTTTTAGGGTTCACGTGCGTCAGCCTTCTCCGAGCGTGCCAGGACTTAGGGTTTAGGGTCTAGGGTTTAGGGTTTAGGGTTTGGGGTTTGTTGTGGCTGGAAAGGGGCTGCGCTGCTGCTGCTGCTGCTGCTGCTGCTGCTGCTGCTGCTGCTGCTGCTGCTGCTGGCTGCAGGGCAAAAGCCGAGTGGTCCACTCGCTGATGACCACTGGTCACTTCGTGCTGATGTGCGGCGACGGCGCCAACGACTCTGCGGCCCTCCGCACTGCCCACGTTGGCCTCGCCCTCTCTCGCGTGCGGCTGCTGCTGCTGTTGCTGCTGCTGCTGTTGCTGCTGCTGCTGCTGCTGCTGCTGCTGCTGCTGTTACTGCTGCTGCTGCTGCCGTTGTTGCTGCTGCAGTTGCTGCTGTTGCTGCCGCGGCTGATGCTGCTGCTGCTGTTGCTGCTGCCGCTGTTGCTGCTGCTGTTGCTGCTGCCGCTGATGCTGCTGTTGCTGCTGCCACTGCTGATGCTGCTCTTGCTGCTGCTGCTGCTGCTTTGTGTTCAGTCGGCTGCTTCTATCGCTGCGCCATTCACTTCAACTTCCATGAGGCCCTCAGCTGTCATCAGTCTCCTAAAGTGCGGCTGTTGCTGTTTCCTTTGGGTCCGGGGGCCCCCCGGGGGGCCCCTGCTGCTGCTGCTGCTGCCGCAGGAGTGGTGGCTGCTGCTGCTGCAGGCAGAGGAGAGAAGCAGCAGCAGAAGCAGCCAGGGTAGACGCAGAAGCAGCGCAGCAGCAGCAGCGCAGCTGGACACAGAAAGCGCCCTGCTGCGCAGCTAAGCTGCTGCTGCTTGCTGCTGCTGCTGCTGCTGCTGCTGCTGCTGCTGCAGGGAAGGCCGCTGCAGCCTGGCCACCTCTCTTGCTGCTTACAAGTTCATGGTGCTGTACGGTTTGCTGCTGTCGCTGGCCAAAGTTGTGCTGCTGGTTGCTGCTGGAGGCGCATGCATGAGTCAGGCCCTTTACCTCACAGTCGACGTGGGCGTTTTGCTGGGCATCAGCAACCTCATGGTTTTGGCCCGGTCAGCCCCGCGCTGCTGCTGCTGCTGCTGCTGCTGCTGCTGCTGCTGCTGCTGCGGGCGCTGCCTGCAGCTCTTCTGCTGCTGCAGCGGGCCTGGGCGCCGAGCGGCGGCTGACGGTGCGCCTGCCGCGGCAGCGAAGCTGCGGCGCAGAGCATCGTGTGGCTGCTAATGCTGCCGCTGCTGCTGCTGCTGCTGCTGCTGCTGCTGCTGCTGCTGCTGCTGCTGCTGCTGCAGGCCCAAGGCCTACTTAAGGGTGCGGTCTCCCACTTCTAGTCTGCTGGGCCCCACAACTATCACTTCTTTGTGTCTCATGTTGGCCATCGATGCCTTTTTCTTGGTCACCCTCTACGTCAGGCTGCTCCAAATGGGTCAGGCTGCTGCTGCTGCTGCTGCTGCTGCTGCTGCTGCTGCTGCTGCTGCTCGCGCTACATTGCAGTTGCTGCTGCTTTTCGTGTTGAATGCATCAACGTGAACGGCAGCAGCAGCTGCAGCAGCAGCAGCAGCTGGGGCTGCCGTCAAGGGCAGCTCCTCAGCCTGAAATTTACCGCTGTGCCGCTTTTTAGCTGCAGCAGCTGTTGCTGCTGCTGCTGCGGCTAGATCTGCAGCTGTGGCGGCTGCTGCGACCTCTGCTGCTGCTGCTGCTGCTGCTGCTGCGTGCAGGCCTGGGCGTGGACTTAGCCTACCTGCAGCAGCTGCCACGGCAAGCATGGTGGATGCGGTGAGTTGCTACCTGCTGCTGCTGCTGCTGCTGCTGCTGTCGCCCGGCTCTCGCTGCTGCTGCTGCTGCTTCTGGGCCCCCTCCAAGGGCGCTGCTGCGAAAGGCCCAGGCAGAGGGCGAGAAGGCCACAAAACGAACAGCAGCAGCAGCAGCAGCAGTAGCAGCAGCTGCTGCTGCTGCATCAGCTTTCGACTACTGTTTAGAGGGCTTCGCCGACACTAAGAAAGAAGGCATCGGAGCCCCACACTGCCGCTGCTGCTGCTGTTGCTGCTGCTGCTGCTGCTGCTGCTGTTGCTGCTTCAGGAGCGACAACTACGAGGCCGCGAGTCTTTCAATTTGGCTGACAGCTCAGCTGGTGAATGCGGGAATGGTTTTCTCTTTGGGAGGCACTCACAGAAAGCGGCTCTGCAGCAACTGGCCCCTCATCACGTGGGTCCTCCCCGCGCTGCTGCTGCTGCTGCTGCAGCAGCAGCAGCAGCTGCTGCTGCTGCTGCTGCTGGCAGCTTGTGCGGCTTCGGGCGTCCCTATGGCGCCCACGCTGCGGCGTCCCCAGCAGCCAGCAACAGCACCAGCAGCAGCACCAGCAGCAGCGCCAGCAGCAGCAGCAGCAGCAGCAGCAGCAGCAGCAGGTGGCCAGCGCGCAGCGTTGTGGAGGCGTGTGCATGCGCCGCAGGGTTTGTTTGGGGCTGCATGCGCTGCTGCTGGGGCTGGTGCTGCTGCCCCCCAACTCCGTGGGCTGCCTTTACCGCATAAACTGCACTGACGAACTCTCGAGGGCCCTCAGCCTGCCTCTGCCTGTTTGGGCCTCGCGGGCTGCTGGCTGCATGCCTCTCTACCACCCCCAGGGGCACACGCTCTTTCCCCCCCGCTGGAAGGTCCTGCTGCTGCTGCTGCTGCTGCTGCTGCTGCTGCTGCGGGAGGGGAGGGGGGGCGGGGGCAGCAGCGGCAGCGTGCGGCGGAGGCACGCGCAGCTGCAAGGCGCGGGCTGCTGCTGCTGCTGCTGTTGCTGTTGCTGCTGTTGCTGCTGTTTCTGCAGGGCGCGGCTTGCTGCTGCTGCAGCAGCTGCTGCTGCTGCTGCGTCGCTGCGTGTGTGGCGCAGGTGGAGCTGCTGGCGCTGACCTACTTAAATGTACTTGCGAATTTTTTTGCTGCTAAAATTTTAAACTCGAGAAAAGTTGATGCAAAAATTCGGCGGCTCTTTGGCTCTCACGGCGCCTCCGACGATTTGCGAGTTTAGACACAAAAAGAAGCAAAAAGAGACAAAAAGAAATAAAAATGAACAAAAACAAACAAAAAAGAAACAAAAAAGAAGCAAAAAGAAGCAGAAAAAGACAAAAAAAAGATAAAAAGATAAAAAACTAGCCAGCTGGGAACTAGCAGCAGCAGCAAGTTGCTGCAGCAAGTTGCTGCAGCAACTTGCTGCACACAGAGGAGTCAGCCCCACCCAAGCCATCAACAGAAGCCATACGGGCCCAGCAGCCAAAGACGCACATGCATGCATGCATGCATGCATGCATGCCTGCATGTGCGTGCATGCATGCATGCATGCATGCATGCATGCATGCATGCATGCCTGCACGTGCGTGCATGCATGCATGCATGCGGATTTCTATTTGTGCATGCATGTGAGCATGCATGAAAGCATGCATGCTTATATGCATGCATGCATACAAGCATGCATACAAGCATGCATGCTCGCATGCTCGCATGCATGCATGCATGCATGCATGCATACAAGCACTCATGCTTGCATGCATGCTCACATGCATGCATGCATGCATGTAGAGGACGCTGGGGACTGTTCTTATTGAGTGCGGGGCTGCCAAATGTGGGGCCTAAACTGCCTACACTGCAGCAGGCGCTGGACTAAGAAGGGTGGCCAGCTGGGGGCCCCTTGGGGCCCCTTGGGGCCCCTCTGGGGCCCCAGAGGGGCCCCCCTGGGGCCTTCTGGGGCTCCTTGAGGCCTCCTGGGGCCCCTCTGGGCCCCAGAAGGCGAAGGCCCGGGGGCCCCGAGAAAGGCAGCAGCCAGCAGCAGCAACAGCAGCAGCAGCAGCAGCAGCAGCAGTGCCTACACTGCAGCAGGCGCTGGACTAAGAAGGGTGGCCAGCTGGGGGCCCCTTGGGGCCCCTTGGGGCCCCTCTGGGGCCCCAGAGGGGCCCCCCTGGGGCCTTCTGGGGCTCCTTGAGGCCTCCTGGGGCCCCTCTGGGCCCCAGAAGGCGAAGGCCCGGGGGCCCCGAGAAAGGCAGCAGCCAGCAGCAGCAACAGCAGCAGCAGCAGCAGCAGCAGCAGCAGCAGAGCGGGTCTCTGTTTCTTTCGTGCTGCAGTCCCTCCTTTTTCTTGGAGGGCCCAAAACAAAGAATTTGAGTCAAGGGGCCCCCTCAGCTGTACGTACATACACCCCAAATGGGCAGGAACCAACCTTGCCCACAGCCAGCCCACTAGTTGTGGGGGGCCCCCCGGGGCCCCTTTAGGGTCGTTCAAGATCCCGGGGGGCCCCCAGGGGCCCCTTTAGGGTCCCTCAAGATCCCGGGGGGCCCCCAGAGGCCCCTCTAGAGGCCCTCGGGACTCCGGCGGTCCCCACAAGCCTTCGAGGGGCCCTCAGAGGCCTCAGGGGCCCTTCCAGGGCTTCTCAAGACCCCTAGGGGCCCCAGAAGGGCCCCTGAGGACCCTGGGGGCCCCCCGGGGCCCCCGAATGACCCAGAAGACCCTGGGGGCCCCCCGGGGCCCGTGAAGGCCCCTGGGGGCCCTTGGGAGCCAAAACGCTAATTAGATGTCACTGTCAAATATGGAAGTGAGGGAAGAAGGAGCAACTCTATAAACCCAAACATTTCCCTCCCTTCTGTCTAGCCGCGAAGTTCTCTGGCGAGCTCTTTTGCGCGTCACAATCAGTTCCCTGCAGCCGCCGCAGAGGCACCCGCCAGCAACAGCTAGCTAGCTAGCTAGCTAGCTCCCTCGCTAGCTAGCTGGCTAGCTGTTAAGCTCCCTAGCTAGCTAGCTAGCTCCCTAGCTAGCTAGCTGGCTAGCTGTCAAGCTCCCTAGGTAGCTAGCTAGCTCCCAAGCTAGCTAGCTGGCTAGCTGTCAAGCTCCCTAGGTAGCTAGCTCCGTAGCTAGCTGGCTGGCTAGCTGTCAAGCTCCCTAGCTAGCTGGCTGGCTGCCTAAACAGCTAACTGGGTAGCTAGCTAGCTGCCTAGGTAGCTAGCTAAGCACCCGGCTTGCTTTGTGGCTCCCTAGCTAGCTAGCTCGCTGGCTAGGTAGCTAGCTACTTCAGCTGGCGACCTCGCTAGCTAACAAGTGACAAGCTAGCTGGCTAGGTGAGCTGGCAGCTAGCTAGCTAGCTAGCTAGCTAGCTAGCTCTAGTCTGGGCACTAGCTAGCTAGCCAGCCCGCCCGCCAGCTAGCTAGCTGGGGCGAGGGGGCCGCAGCCCCACCCCCAAACCCCAAACCCTAAACCCTAAACCCTAAACCCTCGGACGCACCGGAGGTCCTCAATAACCTCTCTGTTCAGAGACCAGTAGGAGTGGCGAAGTGCATGCACATTATTTCCGAGCCAAGTCATGTCGATGACGTCTACATCTGCGGTGTACAGACACCCGGCAGGCTAATGCTGCTGCAGCTTGCGAGGGTTTAGGGTTTAGGGTCTAGGGTTTGGGGCTCGCCTGGGGCTGCTGCAGCTTGCGAGGGTTTAGGGTTTAGGGTTTGGGGCTCGCCTGGGGCTGCTGCAGCTTGCGAGGGTTTAGGGTTTAGGGTTTAGGGTTTAGGGTTTGGGCTCACCGAGCCAGTCGCGGGTGTCGGCCTGCATGTGCTGCGGCTCGTAGCCCTGGAAGCAAGCTGTGCTGCTGGCGTACAGCGGAGGCTTCCGCAGGTCTTGCTGCTGCTGCTGCTGCTGCTGCTGCTGCTGCTGCTCTCCAGACTGGCTTTCGTTGGGCCTCGCGTAAAGCCCAAAGACACTTCGCCCCAGGGCCTGCTTGCCGCTAAACAGCTCCGACCACCACAAGGCCTGCAGCCACGCAGCAGCAGCAGCTAGCTAGCTAGCTAGCCAGCTAGCTAGCTAGCTAGCTGCCTAGCTAGCTACCTCTGGCTAGCCAGCTAGCTAGCCAGCTAGCTAACTAGCTAGCTGCCTGGCTAGCTACCTCTGGCGTTGGAGGCTGGGTAGCCTGGTGGGTAGGTAACTAGCTAGCTAGCTGGCTGGGTAGGTGGCTAGCTGGCTAGCTAGCTATCTGGAAAGGTAAGCTGTCTAGCTATCTGGCTAGCTAGCTGCCTGGGTAGATAAGTAGCTGTCTATGTGGCTGGGAAGCTGGCCACTTAGCTCTTAGCTAGCTGCTGGCTAGCCACTGGCTAGTTACTGGCTAGTTACTGACAAGCTGCTGGCTAGCTGCCGGCTGCCTCCTTGCTGCTGGCTAGCTGCTGGCTAGCTGCTGGCTAGCTGCTGGCTAGCTGCTGGCTAGCTGCAGAAGTTTGCTGCTTACTCCGTCGTGGGCGTCGCAGAAGATGGAAATGTTGCTGCAGTACTGCCTCAAAAAGGAATATTCCTGAAAAGAAAAAGAAATAAAAAAATAAAAATAAAAATAATAAATAAAAAAGAAAATGGGGGGCCCCAAAGACACAAAATGAGAAAAATCAGACGAACAGCAA
Source organism: Eimeria necatrix (assembly GCF_000499385.1). NCBI lineage: Eukaryota > Apicomplexa > Conoidasida > Eucoccidiorida > Eimeriidae > Eimeria > Eimeria necatrix. The sequence continues at coordinate 6,281 of NW_013654815.1, read as the reverse complement.
AGCCGCAGCACCAACCGCCACCTTTGTGGGGCCCCACGCATGCATGCATGCACGCATGCATGCATGCACGCATGCATGCACGCATGCATGCATGCATGCATGCATGCACGCATGCATCCATGCACGCATGCATGCATGCATGCATGCATGCATGCATGCGCACCTTGGCAACGAAGTCTTCGAGGAAGAACTCGGGGTTCAAAAAGTTCAAAGACACAATATGAATTTTCCGCTGGTCAGCCAGCTGCTGCGCATTCCCTTCTCCCATGTCTTCTAAGTAGGCCAGCTTCAGCAGCAAACTGCAGCAGCAGCAGCAGCAGCAGCAGCAGCAGCAGCAGCAGCAGCACCACAAGCAGCCCAACGTGTGAACACCCAGGGGCCCTAACCTTCTGGGGACTGGGGCCCCCACAAGGGCCCAATCCTTATCCAGAAGGCCCCGGGGGCTCCCAAGGACTAAACGAGATTCGGGGGGCCCCTGGGGCCCCCCAGGGGCCTCTAGAAACCCTGCAAGGCTGTGTGGGCCCCTGGGGGCCCCGTCTGGGGCCCCCAAGGGCCCCCCGGGCCCCTGGGATTCCCACGTGGGGCCCCTAGGGGCCCCCAGGGCTCCCACAGGGGGCCCGTGGGGGCCCCCAGGGGCCCCACAGGGGGCCCCCAGGGGCCCCCAGGGGCCCCACAGGGGGCCCCCAGAAGCCCAGAGAGTTGATGGGGGCCCCCCTGGGGCCCCCATCAACTCCCTGGGCTTTTAGTTTGCTAGGGGGGCCCCCAGATTGGGTTTGAAGGGAATTGGATTTACTCTTCTTGTTCTATTCTGTGGAGACTCATAATGAGGAGGCGGGAGCCGAGGCTGTGGGCCAGCAGGTGTATTTGCCGAATGCCTGAGAAGCACAACAAACCCTAAACCCTAAACCCTAAACCCTAAACCCTAAACCGTAAACCCTAAATCCGCGACGAAACGTCTCCTAGCCAGCTCCCGACACGCAGCAGCAGCAAAAGGGTCTCAGGCCGTTCTAAAGTGTGTCTTTTTTCTCCTTGGGCCCCCAGGATGGCCCCAACAGCAGCAGCAGCAGCAGCAGCAGCTGCTGCAGCAGCAGAAGCTGCTGCTGCTGCTGCAGCAGGCCTCTCCGGGCCTTGGGCAAACCCTAGGCCTTCCTGTGGGGCCCCCCAAAGTGTCTAAACAGCAGCAAAACACCACTCAGCAGCAAACAGCGAAAAGGGGCCCCCGAGCGCTTTTCCGCTGCAGGGGGCCCCTGGGGCCCCCCGGGGCCCCCCGGGGCCCCCCTGGGGCCCCCCGGGGCCCCCCGGGGCCCCCCTGGGGCCCCCCGGGGCCCCCCGGGGCCCCCCGGGGCCCCCCTGGGGGCCCCCGGGGCCCCCGCGTGGCGGTTGTCTGACCGTTGTCTCTGAGGGCCCTGAAGAAGTCGGTGAATGCCTGGTGGAGTTGGGGGTTTTTTGCGTTTTCCCTGGCGTCGAAGAACTCGAGGAAGTTGTCGCCGGCTGGCCAGGTGAAGAGAAAAGGCTTTATGTAAGAAGGGAAGTTTCCAAAAGCTGCCATTTGCGCCATTATTTGCATTGACTGAACATCATTGGTGTTATAGCCGTGGACAAAGACCATGGCTTCCGGCAGCCCCGCCTCCTCCGCCCGCCGCCAGCCCTCCACCCGCAGCTCCGGCCGCTCCTGCAGCAGCAGCAGCAGCAGCAGCAGCAGCAGCAGCAGCAGCAGCAGCGGAGCAGCTGGAGGCAGCAGCAGCGGCAGTGAACAAGGGGAAAGCAGGGCGCTGCGCCCAGCTGCGAGCAGAGACGCGGATGAACGAAGCGAGAAACAACGGCACAAGGAAGCAGCAGCAGCAGCAGCAGCAGCAAGAAGCAGCAGCAGCAGCAGCAGCAGCAGCAGCAGGAAGCAGCAGCAGCAGCAGCAGCAGCAGTTGGAGGAGAGAAAGAGTCTGACCTCTGCCCAGGCGAAGGGCCTGTCCAGCTGGTTGCCAGGGTCAAGAATGTCCGTGGCCCTGCGGCCGCCGCGGGGGCCCCCGAGCTGCTGCTGCTGCTGCTGCTGCTGCTGCTGCTGCTGCTGCTGCTGCTGCTGGCTCGCGGGGTCCCCGCGCGCGAAGGGCCCCACCACCGGCTGCTGCACCCGCACAATGAGGCCCTTGCAGAAGTGCTCGCAGGTCTGTCTTCTTATTCTCGGAGTTTCTTGCAAAAAGTCTTCTATGTTTCTTTCTTCATTGAAGGCCCCCATAAACCTCCGCCGCAGCTCCGCAGGCTTTATATTTTGCTTCACCTGCAAAGCCTGGCCCAGCCTGACCGCAGCAGCAGCAGCAGCAGCAGCAGCAGCAGCGCAGCAGAGCAGCGCCAAAAAACCCTTAAAAACCCCAAATTGGGGCCCCGGGGGCCCCGGGGGCCCCCGGGGGGCCCCCCGGGGGGCCCCAGGGGGAACTCGGGAGGCCCTCAGCAGGCGCCAGGGGGCCCTCAGCAGGCACTCAGGGGCCCCCAGAGGACTCTCAGGGGCCCACAGGGTTAATCTAGGGGGCCCCCTGGGGGCCCCCAGGAGGGTCTCAAGGGGCCCTCTAGGGGCCCCCAGGGGCCCCCCAGGGGGCCCCCAGGGAGCGTTTGGCACCAGGGCCTCCAGGTTTTATAGTAGTAGCTATAATTAGAGTCCACTGGGCATAGAACCAGTGGACCACTGGACTTCTGTCTGCTGCAGCGCGCTGAGCCCAACCCTAAACCCTAAACCCTAAACCCTAAACCCTAAACCCTAAACCCTCGCGGCGCGTACTTCTGGTGGAGCCCCTTGGCTCGGGTTTGGGAAGGCGAAACCCTGCGGCGGACTGCATGGGGGGCCCTCTCGGGGCTGGCAGTTCCGGGGGCCCCCCGGGGGCCCCCCTGGGAGGGGCCCCCCAGGGTTTGCATGCGGGCCTGCAGCCCCGCGGGGGGCCCCCTTAAAGTGGCTGAAGACTCCAAAGAGGGCCTCGAAGTCAAGGGTACTGGACTTCGAACTTCTCCTTCAGATATCTCAAGGGGGGCCCCCTGCCAGGGGGGGCCCCCCTCTCGGGGGCCCCCCACTGGCAGCAGCTCCGAGGCGGGCACCCAGCCCCCCACGTACAGCCCTACGCGCACAACACCCGAAGCACCTGCTGCTGCTGCTGCTGCTGCTGCTGCTGCTGCTGCTGCTGCTGCTGGTGATGCTGCTGGTGGTGCTGTTAGTGATGCTTCTGGTGATGCTGTTGGTGCTGCTGTTAATGCTGCTGCCGGTGTTGCTGCTGCTGCTGTTGCTGCTGCTGCTGCAGCTGCAGCGGGGGCTTATAGAATCGCAGCTCGCGTATTGTGGCTGTCGAATAAATAAATGAAAATTAAAATATAAATAGAAGAAGATAAAAGGAGACAAAAAAGATAAAAGAAATAAAAGAATTAAAAAGAAGGAAGACACAAAAGAAGACACAAGCAGCAAAAGAGAAAATTGCTTCTCACCTTGCTCAGCATCTACGGTGATCTGCAGCTCCGTCTTATCTGCGAGCCCGAAGTTGGGCAGCTGCAGCAGCAGCAGCAGCAGCAGCAGCAGCAGCTCGCTCATTTGCTGCTGCAGCAGCGTCCCAGCTAGGACCACCAGCAGCACGGCCGCCTGCTGCTGCGAGTGGAAGCCGCTCCCTCAGCAGCAACAGCAGCAACAGCAGCAAAAGCAGGAACAGCAGCAAAAGCAGCAGCAGCAAAACTACCACCCCCAGCACCAGCACCATAAGCAGCAGCAAAAGCACCGCCACCCGCAGCAGCAGCACCACCCGCAGCAGCAGCACGACCCGCAGCAGTAGCAGCAGCAGCACCACCACCACCCGCAGCAGCAGCACCACCCGCAGCAGCAGCACGACCCGCAGCAGCAGCAGCACCACCACCACCCGCAGCAGCAGCACCACCCGCAGCAGCAGCAGCACCACCACCACCACCACCACCCGCAGCAGCAGCACCACCCGCAGCAGCAGCACCACCGGCAGCAGCAGCACCACCCGCAGCAGCAGCAGCAGCAGCAGCAGCAGCAGCAGCAGCAGCAGCAGACGTGGGGGTCCATGTGGTCGATGACGAGTTTGAGACAGGCTTTGTAATGTTCTTCTTTTCCCAAAGTTGTTTTTTGGTGATCTGATCGCCAGCGAAAAAAGCCCTGGGCTTTTCGCCGCACTGCTGCTGGCAGCCGCGAGGCCTGCCACACCAGCCGCGGGCCAGAGGGCGTTTTGCTCAGGTCCACTGCAGCAGCAGCAGCAGCAGCAGCAGCAGCAGCAGCAGCAGCAGCAGCAGTGACGCGGCAGGGGTATGTGCTGCGCTTCCGGAGGTTTCACACGCAGCAACGCCCGAGATAGCAGCAGCAACTAGTGCAGCAGCACGACAAGAGATAACAGCAGCAGATGCAGCAGCAGCAGCAGCAGGTGCAGCAGCAGCAGCAGCAGATGCAGCAGTAGCAGCCGCCACCCGTTGCTGCTGCAAATGCTGCTGCAGCTACAGCACTTGCTGCCTGGCAGCCGCGTGGTCTGAAGAAGACCTCAAGCGACCTCAGCAGCAGGGGCCGACTGATGCTGCTGCTGCTGCTGCTGCTGCTGCCGCTGCTGCTGCTGCTGCTGCTGCTGCTGCAGAAGCTCACGTGAACGAGCAGCAGCATCTCTTGCGATGAGTTCCCTGGAGCCGCGGCTGCCGCCTCTCCAGACTTCCGAGGCGGCCCTGCGGGGAGAAGCAGCAGCAGCAAATTAGATCTTTAATTCTTTTTCTTTTTAATTCTTCTTTTTGAATTCCATTTCTCTTTGATTTCTTTTTAATTCTTCTTTTTTAATTCCATTTCTCTTTGATTCTTTCCCCTTTTTCTCCAACAACAGAAAAAGCAAAGCTCGAGACAGCAGCAGCAACTAGTGCAGCAGCACGACCAGAGATAGCAGCAGCACCAAAGAAGCAGCAAAAGTCCTTCAGCTGACCTGCCACCTTCCTGCAGCCTCACAGTCTCCACCTCCTGAGAGTCCACCCCATGGGGGCCCCCCGAGGGGGCCCCCGGGGGGCCCCCCGGGGCCCCCTGGGGGGGCCTCGGGGAGGGTACAGCGAGGGTTGCTGCGGGCTTGGGATAACCCATTATGTCTTTGGCCAAGTGCAGCAGCTGCTGCTGCACTGTTTCTTCTGCGAGGCTGCTGGGGTCTATTGCATACATTGTGACTCTGGGAAATGTGCGGAAGAAGGCCCCGCTGACGCAGCACTCTGCGTCCGAGACGCCTGCAGCAGCAGCAGCAGCAGCAGCAGCAGCAGCAGCAGCAGCAGTTAGGAGCAGCGCGGCAGCTGGCGCGGCAGTCGCAGCGCGAGAGCATCCACGGCAGAAGCACGCAGCAGCAAACGCGCACCAGCAGCAGCAGCAGCGCAGCAACAGCACAGCAACAGCAGCAGCAGCAGCAGCAGCAGCAGCGCAGCAGCAGCAGCCTAACCGAAGCAAGTGTCGAATCCTAGCAATCCTTTCTTAGCTTTGCACCAGGCGATGCGGATGCACATAAAGCCAGAGCCAGTGCCGAATTCGCGGCTCTTGAAGGGCCCAATGGGCTGCCCTGCAGCAGCAGCAGCAGCAGCAGCAGCAGCGGCAGCAGCAGCAGCAGCGGCAGCAGCAGCAGAAGGTGAGGGGCAGCAGTGGGCAGACAGGGGGGAGCAAAGAGACACAGGCAGCAGCAGAGACAGACACAGCAGCAGCAAAAGAGACAGCGGCAGCAGCACTGGCAGCACCAGCGACATCAGCAGCAGCCATATCACTATCAGCAGCAGCAGCAGCAGCAGCAGCAGCAGCAGCAGATCCGCCACCACCATCCCCACAACAACCCACCCTACTCATCACCATAGTCCCCACCACCACCATAACCACCAAAACCACTATAACAACCATCCGCATCCCCAACAGCAGCAGCAGCAGCAGCGGGAGCCGCAGCAGCAGCAGCAGCAGCAGCAGCAGCAGCAGACCGTGGTTCCAGTATCCGACGATGGACTCGCCGTGGAAGGCGTCGGACTGCCAGCGGCCAAAGCCGTGGGGGAGGCCCTCGGGGTCCACTTGGCCCACATAGAAGGCCACAGTGAAGGGCCCCAAGCTGCTGCTGCTGCTGCTGCTGCGGCGGCGGCAGCACAGCAGCAGCCGCAGCCAGAAGTACAGCTGCTGCCGAAAAGAGTGCCCGTGAGCCTCCAGGTACATCCCCGTGCTGCTGCTCTCCGGCAAGTCCCCTGCGACAAACCAGCAGCAGCAGCAGCAGCAGCAGCAGCAGCAGCAGCAGCAGCAGCAGCAGCAGCAGCAG